>NW_007726706.1:549925-557817 GCF_000696425.1 Galeopterus variegatus | reverse complement strand
TTCAGATGATGATAGAATAAAATCTTTAACGTGCTGAAAGAAAATAAAGACCAACCTAGATTTTTACATCTTACAAAAATGTCTTTTGAAAATGAATGTGAAATAAGGACAATTTTAAATACATAAAAATTGAGAGTTTGTCACTAGCAGATCTTCACCAAAAACAAAAACAAAAACAAAGTTCCTTAGGCAAAAGAAAAACAATCCCATTGGAAACATAGAAATACTGTAAAAAATAAAGAGCATAATAAGTATAAATATAAATAAATATTGACTGTGCAAAGTAATAACAAAGTCTTAAAATCTAAAATATATGTAGAATATGTAGAATTAAAATGTGTGATAATTAATCAAAAGGGAGTAAATGGAGTCAATGTATTATAACATTGAATAGTGGTAAAAATCTTAATCCATGTTAGAGTTTAAAAAGTCAAGGGTGCATGTACTAATCTTTAGAGTCACCACTAAAGATAGTAAGATATGTGTAGCTAAAAATAGACGGGAGGGGAGAAAAATGGGAATAACTTAAAACAGATGACCATAGGTGCCATTCATTCTGATAGAGAACTCTGGAAGAGTTTGAAAAGGAGACGTGATGGATGAATCTCAGAATGTGGACCTCAGAAGACATGTCTGAGCTAGAGATAAACTTTTTTGAGGCATCTGTTTTCCCAGTAAAATTGAAAAAGAGTGAGGAATATTTCATTTGTGCAGATCAGTCCTTAGTTTAGTTCAACCTCCCGACTGCTACCCTGAAGTGACAAATGGGGTCATCAGCAAACCCCCAGGAGGGAACGTTATGCAGCTGAAATACAAGGCAGCCAGGAGAGTGAGAGTACACATCCTCTACCACGCAGCCATCTCATTTGCTGGTAATCATGGCCCGTTCAAAGTCACCATCCTACTCAAAATTCCAACTTAGATAAAAAAACAAAACTTAGTGGTGTATGGTAGTGTTGGGAATCTATAACTGACAATAATTCACTGTATGTTCTCAGATGGTTAGAAGAGAGGAGCTCAAATGTTCTCATCATAAAGAAAAAATAAATTTTGGGGATGATGAATTTGCTAACTTCCCTGATTGGATCATTTCACATTGCATACATGTATTAAAATGTCTGTACCCCATAAATACATGCAATCAATGTTTCCATTAAAAAATAAATTAATTCCAAAAAAAATAAAAGTCACCATCCTAAATGGTTAGGTTTAAAACTCTTCTTGAGGACAGAAGTCTAGAAGTGATGAGCAGAACTGGGTCTGGCATGATGAGGGGTTAAAAGTTCTCTTTCCTTTAGAAATGCCATAACGCATAATATATTACATTAAAAATTCTGTATTAAAATTGCCAAGATGTGAACAACTAATCATTAAATATTGGAAGGCAGGAAAAATGACTACGATTTTCAATATGTAATTACCTGTGATAAACAAATCTATTAAATTTATTAAATTAAATATATTAAATGTATTAAACTTAAATTTAATAAACTCATTACATTTATTTATTTATTTTCTACAAACATGTTTATTCTTACAGTTTTTGACAGCACTGCACATTTAAAAACATACCCATCTGTTGTTCAGCCTTGCAGAACATGCAATAGCTCCGGTGCTAAGCCTGTGAAGAATTTTGCTCCTTCATTCTTTATTGACAGGATAGAACTTTGAGTCATTTTTAGATTGTCAAGGGTGTTGTGATAGTAATTTCAGGGAGTTTTATCATGTCACTGAAAGCTTCTCTTTATTTTGTCTTAAGAAAAAAGAGTAATGGACAAGATTTTCATTCACTGATGAGATCTGCTTGTCTTTATAGAAGACTAAGCCTTGCCGTTAGTGCATTTTTCATTGTTTTCTATAACAGGATGTTATTTTATTGCTGATATTATGTACAGGTTTTTTCTGCATGCTTTTTGCATGGCAGTCTGTGTGTCAGAAACCCGGGAGTTTGGTCAGAGTAGGTAATTTTTCCTTTTTCCTTGAACATGCTGCTTTCCCATCTCCCTCTCCCACGTTCACCTGCCTGCTCTGCTGCTGGAACAAGATTCTAAGCTCTTGAGGACCTGTCGTCTTGGGTTTCCATAGCCAAGCACAGAGCCCTCTTTCCCCTTGTGGGTCCTCAGCTCAGGCTTCAGTGCCTTCGTGACAACACAGACATGTCTGATGCTGACTATGTAATGATCCTGAGTCAAGACTTTGATTTTTAAAACATTATGCCTTTACATGGCTTCTGAAATAAGCACTTCGGCCCAGAGTTCCCTATCCAGTTATCCCAGGTCTGTAACCTGAGCCTTTCCACCTCCTGGCTCTCCTGGCATTTTGGATCTTTGGTTTAGATTGATGCTGCTGTTGAAACACACCACAGAGAAAACACTGTAGGTCAGTGTTCTAAATGTGAATCATTTCCAGCTCTGAAGATGACCTTAAGGGACTGAGCTTCCTGCACAATGAGATCATTGCATCTTACTCTCTTCCTAAAAAATTTATATCAAAGAATCCTTTTCATTGGGCTTGCTATGACGTAATGCCAAGGAGAGCTGTGCTTTCAGAACAGAAGTGTTGTTCAGCATTTAAAGCTCTCAGAACCTCTGGTTTATTCCATCTTTGTAAATGTGGATATTAAAATCAGAGGCAAATGTCACTGATGACCCCAAGTTGCTGAGAAACAGAAATCTCTGCATCTTGAGGTGTCACTTTGAATCATTTATGCATAACTGTCACACCTGCAGGTGCCATTTGCAGCTTTTTCTTTGCATATTGAGGATAAAAAAATATAGCTCAGAAGATGTCTCAGTGACATGATGGGGGACTCTTTCTCAGGATGTTTAAATTAGGAATCAACATTTTAATAGGTGTATTCAATTCCCCCTCTTTGGTCCCATGTGTTCCCAAACACTCTTGTTCCTTCTCAGATTCAGGTTCTGGGGAAGAACCAGGAGCCCCTTTTGCTCCTGGAGAAGGGTGAGGATGGGGCATGGGTGCAGAGGGTGGGTGGGCCAGAGAAGAGCCGCCAAAAGCTTCCTGGCACTTTTACAGATTCCTGGACTTCATCCCAGACTGAGACGATCGGGATTTCACGGGGCTGTGCACAGGGATCTGAGCTTTTACAAAGCTTCCCAAAGTGATCCTGATCATTATCCTGGTTTAGAGACTCCTGCCCTGGAGGAGTCGTCGCTGTATTTCACCCATGGACTTAGTAGGGATGCTCACCATAGTTGAGGTTGCTCTGTGGTGGGATCAGAATGAGAAAGTAAGGCTGGAATTAGGAGATATTTGAGAAAAGAGAGACCATGAAAGAGATGCAGACGTCTTACTCCACAGCAAGCAGATGGTGTAGTCGTTTATTCAACGCCTATTGATGGTGCATCTACTACATGCCACTTGCTTTTCTAGGTGCTGGGAAAACAGCAGTGAGCAAGACACATGACGTTCCAGCCATTACAGCAATATGCAGTGTCTCTCCAGAACAGTACAGCCATGGGGAGAGATATACAATTAACAAGTGAAACATGAGCTCGCTCCCCCAGGCAGGGATCTTGGTTTCATTCACTTATGGATCTCCAAAGCCAGAACAGTGCCCAATACAGAGAAGGCATTTGTCCAATGAATGAAGAAGGTATTCAGGTGAAGATACATGCTAAGGAGGAAAATGGAACGAAGATGGAGGAAATGACAGGGAGTGTGGAGGCTGGGAGAAGCCAGGCTTGCAGGAAGGAGCAGGTCCTGAGCCTGCAAACGGGGTGAGAGGCCATCTCCCCATTCTGGCCACCAGACCTGAATTTATTCCTGTTGTATAGATCAGGGAACAATGTAGGGGGCCACTCATCCATTTCTTCCAAGGAAAATGGGTCCATTAGTCACCACCAAAGATTCCTGCATGTCAAATGTCCTTGCTGGCCGCGTGGTGAAGATGCCCACTCACGAGCTGCTATGTGGCCTCTGCCGTTCTAAGATCTCTTCATCCCCAATGAAATCAGGAGACCATCTCAATCATCAGAGAACAGCCACAGCAAGCCTTCTCCAGGACTGGAGCTCTCATCCCCCTCAACGCCTTAGCAAGAGGTTTTGTGGATGTTGCGCTCTCTGTGGATGTTGCGGGGTGTGTGTGTGCATGTGTGTGTGTGTAGTACTCCAATACTTCTGTTTTTCTAGGCATTTGGATTCATCCTCTACATTATTCCAGGGAAGATCTGGCATCTCAAACTCATTAAAAGTAAGCCACTGCTGAGTTCAAATTTCGGCCAGCAAACTAACCAAGTGTTAGAGCCACTTCCATCTGCATAAAATAACCTATTAAATCTGGAATCTCTCAGCAATATGCCCTGGCTAATATATTAGGACCAACCCAGTGTTAGATTCTGTGCTCCTTCCTCTAACAACATTGGAATCTATTCTCATGCACATTTCTCAGGTTTCCACAAATACCATAAATAGGTAAAATCTCCCAATTATTTTCAGGTATAAGCCATGTCCTCCTGGAGCATGCTGAGGTCTGATCCTAGACATGGGACAGCCCCAGGGCAAAGAGTTATCAGCCCCAAATGTCAATACTGCTGAGGAGGTCGAGAAACCTTGACCCACAAAGGAATTTGATGACAGAGTTTATTTAATGTGGAAGCTCCAAAAAACACACAGAGAGCTGACTTTATCTGGGCTCTGTTGAGAAGCTCATTCGAGATCCATTTTCCAATAACATTTTCCAGGTTACTACTGAATGATTTTTCCGACATAATAGTGTCAGATACCCTGGGATCTAGGCATCATGAGCCTCTTTTTATGGTGAGGAAACTGAGTTGAGAGAGGTTCTCACTAATGTCTCAGTGCCCGCGAAGGGCTGGCAGGGATGGAACTCAGGCCCTCTGCTCCCCAGGCCTCCCCTCCCTGTGCCACGTGGCATGGCTCCTCAGGACATGGCTGTATGGGGCCACTGTAGGTGTCCTCACTTGGCACCACTCCTCCTAAGCTATACAGGAGAGAACAGGAAAGAACCACAGCTACACACACAATATACACAACTCACAAGCTCAACACTGAGTGGAGGAGGCTGGGATCCATATTTATGGGGGAAACTCAAGAAAGTTGTGAAATGGTTAGCACAATTGTTAGGATAATGGTAACCCCTAGGAGGGTGGGGATGGGTAAGAATTAGAGAGGGACAAGCAGAGGGCTTCTGGGTGCTGATGATGGGTTTTTTCACCTGGGTAGATATCAACTAGACAGTTGTCAAAGTGTCTACAGATGCTTTGTGCATTTGTCTGCATGTATGCTTCACAAATTTTTTAATGTGGAGAAAGAAAAAAGCAGAAGTGAATAGAGAATGAAAGTCTATAGAGGAAGAATTTCAGAAAGAAGGAATTGTCATGCAAAAGCAAGAAGTTGTAAAGGCATGTGCTGATTCAGAGAATCAAAAACATTCAGGGGAGCTGGGGCATGAATTAGGAGCAGAGGTGGCAGGTGATGAGGAGAGGAAAGAGAGAAAAGAGGCAGGCAGGGGACAGATCAAGACACACTTCGTGTGACATCACATGATGAGGCATGTAGATGGATTCCTGCAAATGGTGGGAACCACCAGAGAATACTTCTGACAGCAAATCAGAAATAGCCCAGCTGTGCTGTGAAGGATGGATTGTGGCAAGATGGGATCAGGGACAGAGAGACCTGGAAGGAGGCTTTTCAAGCTGAGATAATGTGGGTCTTGCCAGTCAGAGAGCTGAGGACGGCTACCTTGGAAGCTGAAATTGTCTGACAGAATAAACTGATGGGGGGTGGCCAATTAGCTCAGTTGGTTAAAGTGTGGTGCTGATAATACCAAAGTCCAGTGTTAGATCCCTGTACCAGCTAGCTGCCCAAAAATAAATAAATAAACAAACCAATGGATACAATTAGAGAACAGGCAATTGTACCACATTACTGTCATGGTTAATGTTATGTGTCATTGTGACTGGGCTAAGGGATGCCCAGATAGCTGGTAAAACATTATGTCTGGATGCATCTGTGTGTGTTTCCAGAAGAGATCAGCACTTGAATCAGTAAACTAAGTAAAGAAGATCTGCCCTCACCAGCACTGGTGGGCATCAGCCAATCCACTGAGGGCTCGAACAGAACAAAAAGGCAGAGGACAGGCAAATTTGCTCTTTGCTTGCACTGGGCCATGCACTTACTCCTGCCCTTTGATATTGATCCTCCTGGTTCTCAGGCCTTTGGACTCAGACTGGAACATACACCATTGGCTCCCCTGGTTTTTAGGCCTTCAGGTTTGCACTGGAACTACACCACTGGCTTTCCTAGATCTTCAGCTTACAGACAGCAGATCATGGGACTTCTCGGTCTCCATACTCATGTGAGCCAATCCCTCATAACAAATTTATATTATATTATATTATATTATATTATATTATATTATATTATATTATATTATAGAAAGGCATTCTGTGGCTCCCATGTCCAGATGAGGAAATAGACGTTAAGGACACATGGGAAATAGCTCTTGAATTCAGGCCGTCTGGCTCCTGGGTCAGCGCTCTGAGCTCCTAAAACTGTGCCCTGCTCTGCTTCCTTCCCTCTTTCTACATGTGAGGGGACCTCGTGCTTCTGCAGGATTTGTGGGCCGTGTCCTGGGGCCTGGTGATTAGGAGAGGTGGTTAGGGAGCAAGTAATCTCCCTACGGAGCAAAGGAGGCACACACCAGTGGCCCTTCTGGCCAGGGATTGCTCTCTTAGGACGTCCTAGAGTCCTGCTGCACTCATTTGGGGCTCCAGGACAGCCAGCACTGATGCCTCAAGGTCTTATTTTGATTGGCTTGAAGGAACTCAATTTTCATTCTCAAAGGAAGTACATCCATCGTATATATTAATTTATTAGGCTAAACCACTTCAAACTGCCAATATTAAACTATGAGGGTACTTCAAAAAGTTTGTGGAAAGATTCATAGTATAGTTTAATTCTATTTTTCCACAAACTTTTTGAAGTACCCTAATATTCTTGACCTACTAAAACAGCAATCTCATGGTACAACTACATTTACATTTTTATTGTATTTATACCTATAACTTCAGGTAGTTTCACCCTTCATTAGATGGGATGATTTGGTGGGATGATTTCAGTTTTCTTTTATTACAGATATTTATATTCACTTTTTTGGGTACCACCACAGCATCCATTTTTATCTGATTTAAGTTGTCACCCAGCTGTCTTCTAGTTTGTGTTTATCTACGAACATCAGTTCATCCTTTCATTTTTAACCCTTCCTTGTCATTTTGCCTTGTGTGTCTTTTTAAAACTCCCAAAAAGAATCTTATATAGTAAAAGACACTTTTAGTAACACTGTTGAAAAAGTTAAAGTTGCAAGTGACCTTCAATTCTATTATTAATATTTTGGCTTACAATGTCTCTATCATTTCTTTTAATTAATCTTATAGCAAAGTTTCCCAGCTTGCATGGGGTGACCTGCCTTGTTGACATGTGATACTCTTACTGCTCATTTACTCTTTGTTCACATGTAGGCAGTGGGTCTCAGGAGGGACACCTTTGGATCTCAGTGGTTGATTTTCTCCTCTGCCTCAAGGAACACCTTAGAAGTGGAGGTTCATGGAGACTGGGGCTGAGAGAAGCCTCTTCCAGCATGGAGTAGCCACAGGGAGTACTTTGGCTGTGAGTAGGAGATTGTGGAATGGGTTAGCCTTCTGCTCTCTCAAGAGTTTTTTCTTTTGTTTCAATTCATGATTCATCTCTTTAGTAAGTCTCCAAACATTAATACACACCTATTTTCAAGGGCCGGCCTGGTGGCGCACTGGAGAGTGCGCTGCTTGGGAGTGCGGTGGTGCTCCCGCCAAGGGTTCGGATCCCATGTGGAGACCGGTTGCCGCTCACTGGCTGAGCGCGGTGCGGGCGCA
>NW_007726706.1:547677-549577 GCF_000696425.1 Galeopterus variegatus | reverse complement strand
AGGTAAACTGAGGCAGAATCCCATTCATACAGTCATGGTCAATGAGACAAAGGCAGGCGGGACTCTCGCAGCTCTCTGGTTGCTAGGGTTGGAAGGACTCACCCTGGTGCACCAAAGTCCAGCTCTATAAAAATGGGACTGTTTTCAGGTATCACCAAAAATGAACCAGTGGCTTTGGATATTTGATCCCACCCTGATGTAAACTAACTCAGGAGGGGCAAGTGAAGGAAAGCAATGTTTATCAGATGTTAACTATGTGCTGGATAGTATGGTAAGTGTTTTACAGATGAAATCTCTTTTAATCCTTATAAACCTGTTAGACCAGTACTATGGACTCCAATCTGCTAAGGAATCTTGGGTACAGAGAGGTTTAGTAATTTTCCCAAGAACTACTGAGTAGTGATGCAGAGCTCCAAATCTGGGGTGGAATAGGCTGAATCTATAGGTAAAAGGTGTAAAAACTCAGGTTGTGGGAACTGAGACAAGAAGGGTCTGCTATTCTTAGATGGCACATAGGTCTCATCTTCACAATATTTCCTTTCTCTTCTCTTCTCAAGGAACCAGTGATCAGACCCCCTACAATACATAAGTAAATGGTATTTTGGGCAGAAGACAAAGACCCAAGTGGACATTCACTTTCATTCATTAAAATGGCACTTGCAGGCTTCAAATAGAGCAAAAGAGCCTGTCAGATTTTAATGGCTACCAACTAGATGCTTTAAAATTACATTACAAGGGTACTTCAAAAAGTTCATGGAAAGATAGCATTAAAAGATAATATAAATCTTTCCATGAATTTTTGAAATACCTTGTATAATGAGGGTTAACTTAATGATGCACTGCACTAGGCCAGTTGCCAATCACCAACTCAAAACATTCTCACTTGACACTTGTGATGGTTAATGTTATATGTTAACTTGACTGGGCCAAGGGATGCCCAGATAGCTGGTAAAATATTATGTCTGGGAGTGTCTGTGGGTGTTTTTCTGGAAGAGAGAAGCTCTTAAATCAGGATGAGTAAAGATCTGTCCTCTTCAGTATGGCCAGGCATAATCTAAACCATCAGGGGCATAAAGAGAGCAAAAACAGGAGGAAGGGTGAATTCTCTCTGTGTGCGTGTGTGTGTGTGTGTCCAGCTGGCTGTAAGGGAATCTGAACTCTTGACCTTGGTGGTATAACACACTCTCATCTTCTTGAGCTGAGTTATCCATCTTCTCCTTGCCTCAGACATCAGAGCTCCTAATTCTCAGACCTTCAGACTTGAACTGAATGACACTGTTGGCTTTCCTGTTTCTCCGGCTTGCAGATGGCAGGTGGTGGGATTTCCCTGCCTCCATAATCATGTAAGCCAATTCCCATAATTAATAAGTAAGTAAATAAATAAATAAATAAATAAATATCCTACTGGTTCTGTTTATCAGGAGAACCCTAATATGACCCTAATATGAACCATAATATGTAATGTGTTGTTTTGATGTTGTGCAAAGGCCTGGATCCCTGGGAACCCAAAAATCATTGAGGAACAAACACTTAAAGTGAGCATATTTGGGGGAGACAATGAGAGGCTGGTAAATGGATATCGAATTACAGATAAATAGAAAAAATAAGTTCTACTGGTATACAGTTGACCCAAGAATCTATAGTTAACTATGATTTACTGCATATTATCAAACAACTAGAAGAGAGGAGATCAAATGTTTGCATTACAAAGAAATGATTAAGTTTTATAATGATGAATATACTAATTACACTGATTAGATCATCACACACTGTATACAGGTATTGAAATAGGACTGTTTACCTTACCCCATAAATGTGTACAATCAATATGTTTCAATAAAAAATTAATTTAAAAAATAAAAACAAGGGGCTGGCCCGGTGGCGCACTGCTACAGTGCGC
>NW_007726706.1:542619-546687 GCF_000696425.1 Galeopterus variegatus | reverse complement strand
TTTTTTTTTAATTTTTTTTTTTTTTTTTTTTTTTTTTTAGCAAGCTAGACAGTATGGGGAACTGAACCCTTGACCTTGGTGTTACAAGGCTGTGCTCTAACCAAAATAAAGAAAGAAAGTTCTGCAACTAAGTGGAGATATATATACATGTATATATATGTATGTATGTATATCTCCATGGGTCATTAAGAAAAAAAGCTAAATTAACATAATGTCAGAGTAAAATACTATGAACAATAAATAATTATTTTTAAAACTTATAAAATGAAACAATTTTTTTCCCAGAGTCCCCAGTTCAGCTAAGATTTTCTCTGACTTCCAACAGTTCAACCTGACCTTCCAGGTTCCCAGACACTTAAGGAGCTCATGCAATCTGACAGCACCCATGTTGACACATTTGGGGAAGCAAGCTGACTGGGAAAGCAAGGGTTTGTCAGCAAGTCAAAGCCCTACCCCAGCCACCACCCCATCTAGGCTTTCATTTGTAATGTCCACGTAATGTTACTACAACCATGTGCTTCTCCTTCTTAGTTTACTCTCTGACCTTTAGCTTTGATATCCACCCAGGTGTCTAAGTCATAAACCTGTTTGTCCTCCTTGGTGCCTCCTTACACCCTAAATCCCTTCAGTGTGCTCTCTGTGGTTCCCAAATGCATTGACTTCCTTCCATTTCCAACCCATTCCCATGGTCCTGGCCACATCATCTCTCATCTGGGTCACTGCAGCAGCTTCTAACTGACCCCTTCGTCTCTACTCTTAATTCTTCAGCCTATTCTCCATTCAGCAGCCCGTATCACCTTCCTAAAGTGCTAATCTGATTATAACTTGAGTTTCTCCCAAGTTCCACAGCTTTCCAAGTTCATGCTTTTCTGTCATAGACAAAAAAAAAAAAAAATAGAAAATAAAAATAACTGCAGGAAGTCTGTGCTTATCTTTTACTCCTGAGGCTCACATCTCCTGGGGGTCCTGGAAGTGTACCACTTCCCTCTTTTACACAGTTTCCCAAATCTTTTTTTCCCCCTCCAAGGGCAGAGCTGAGCTCTCTGGTATTCCACTGTAAGGGTTCACAAAACCTATAGCAGTTTAGAGAGGCTTTGGGGTTGCATATTGGAGGTAATTAGAGCAACTTCCAATAATGTCTTAAGATGAGTGTCAGGCTATTGTGGGTTGAATTGTGTTCCCCAAAAAGATATGTTGAAGTTCTAACCCTCAATATCTGTGAATGTGACCTTATTTGGAAATAGGGTCTTTGCAGACGTAATCAAGTTAAAATGAGGTCATTAGGGTGGGCTCTAACCCAGTACGACTGGTGTCCTTATAATAAGGGGAAATTTAGACACAGACACACACAGGGGCAAGAACACCGTGTGAAGACAGAGACACAGAGAGAAGGTCATGTAAACGCAGAGGCAGACACTGAAGTTTTGCTGCCACAAGCCAAGGAATGCCTGGGGCTGCCAGAAGCTGGAAGTGATAAG
This sequence comes from Galeopterus variegatus, assembly GCF_000696425.1. NCBI lineage: Eukaryota > Metazoa > Chordata > Mammalia > Dermoptera > Cynocephalidae > Galeopterus > Galeopterus variegatus. The sequence continues at coordinate 545,209 of NW_007726706.1, read as the reverse complement.
GTGGGATCCTTCCCCAGAAACTTTGGAGGGAGCATGCCCCTGCCAACACCTTGATTGTAGATGTCTAGGCTCCAGAACTTTATGACAGTAAATTTATGTTGTTTTAAGCCTCCTAGTTTGTGGTACATTGTTTTGGCAGCCACGACAAAGTAATACACAGGCTAACCACTTCTCACTTCACCACAGGGAACCTGCCCATCACCCCCCCGAGACCAGGCCTCTCTCCATATCCCTGAAGGACACACTCAGAACCAAGTTTCTGTCCCTGTCTTTTTTCCCTAGTTTTCTGTCTTCCTAAATACCTATCTCTATAGTCCATCTCAAGAAAATTAAAATCTCTTAATATATTCTTTCTCTGCCTAAGGAAATCACATCTTACATTATCTTTCAGTTCACTTTTAACCTTTCTTCTCAACCTTTCTCACCTAGACTGAGCCCAAAGCCTTCTCTTTTCAAAATCCACATATCTTATCATTTCCTATCCATTAAGAAAAGCTCTCTTACAAGTATTCTGCCCTAATTAAAAACTAGCTTTTAAAATTTCACTTTTTTTTCTCCATGTAAAACTATCTTGTGACTCATCTGCTCAAAACTCTTATCCTTCTGCATCCAGGATATACTACAACCCCCTGATTCTTTCATTCTACAGGTAATTAAGTAAGTCTTAGGTGCCACTGAAAATACCTGCTGGCAAATAAGAGGCCACGGTCTCTTCTTCATGGAGATTGAAGACTGGTGCTAGAGAAAGACAGTAAGCAAGCACACAAGCACATTTGTATCTATAAATTGTGGCAAATGCTATGAACAAAGAGGACTGGATTTTCAGGGCTAAAATAAGCAAAGTTAATTTAGATTCGAGATTGTTCCGATTACCTGATACTTGAATATCAAACCACCCCAAAACGCAGTGGCTTAAAACAAATGTCAGTTATGATCGCTCTTGCTTTGTCGGTTGCCTGAGCTCAGCCGCCTGGTTCTTCTGTTCCACGTAATGTTGACTGTAGCTGCAGTCAGTTGGAAACAACCGAGCTGGGACACCCACAAGGGCTGACTCATGTGGCTGGCAGTCATGCTGGCTGTCTGCTGGCAGCTCAGCTAAGACTGGCAGCTCAGTTGACCAAATGCCTGCACAGTTTGGGCAAATTTCCTCATGGTTTGGGCTACTCTTAGCATGGAAGCTGGGCTCCGAAAAGGAGAATCCCAAGAATGAGTGTTGTAAGAGATAGGAAGCAGAAGTGGCCAGGCTAATTAAGGGCTTGTCCTGGAACGGGCACAGCCCTGTTTCTGTTGTATTCAACACAATACAGCAGTGTGGGAAAGGACTACTCATGGGTGCAAATACCACAAGACCTGGTTCACTGGGGTAGCATTCTACATAGGGGTTAGGGACAACCTCACTGAAGACGTGATGGGGATGGAGGGCAGGGTGAGATCTGAAAGAGTAAAAATCAGCCAGGCCAGGAGTTGGGAGAAACTTGGCTCCTCCCAAGAACTGGAAAAAGACTATTGTGGCCAGAGCATGAAAACAAAGGAGAGTGAGTATAAAATGAGGCCGGGTAGGGACTTCAAAGACTAATCAATGAGTCGAGTTTTATCTGAAATGTAATAAGAGGCTATTTCAGGGCTTTTTCCAGGAGGAGCGCACAATTCAATTTGAGTTTTTAAAAGATCTCTCAAGCTGCTGTGAGCTGAAGAGATTGGAAGGAGCAGGAGGCCAGTGGGGGAGGCCAGGCAGAGGGCTCATGCATGCCCTGGCACACAGGATGGCAGCTTGAACCAGAAGGTGGCTCAGAGATGGAAAGAAGTAAATGGATGTAGGAGATTTTCTGGAAGTTGTCTCGACAGGACTTAGGGATGGATTGGACGTGGGGAATGTGGGAGAAAGAAATGTCCAGAATGACTTCCAGTTTTCTAGCTTGCGCACTCCCAGGCAGTCAGACATTAACAGAGATTTAGCAAAAGAGAACAGGGAGTTCAGTTTATGTCTTAGATGCTTATGAAGACATCCAAACAGAGATGTCAGGCAGGCAACTGGACAGAGGAGTTGGAAGCTCGAAAGCAGCTGGACTCTGTTAATTTGCTTGCACGACAAGCTTCTGTTGTGCCCTCCAGAGACACCCTCACCCCTTCCCTGCACACTCCAGGCTGCGTCCTGTTGAATGGCCTGCGGTTCCAACAGGCTGTATTTTTTCACATGTAGATCTTTGCACGTGACGCTCCCTCTGCCTCCCTCAGCACCCTCCATCCAATCATCTGGCTACATCATACCCGATTTGTAGGTTCGCCCCTCCCCTCCCCTGTGCCCCCACGGCACCTCCTCACAGCCCTTGTCACACTGCATTTGAGTGTCATCTTCACTTGTCCTCCCCCATGGAATACAAACTCCTCATGTCTTGTTTAGGGTTGTGTCACTAGCAGCACTAGGCACACGGTAAATAATACTGCATGAATGAACCGATCTCTGATTCCAGCCTCTTCTTGATCTGATTTATAGGGAATATCACATCCAAAATACACTTCTCTAAACATCCCTCTCATCCAACGCCTCCCTTCTCCATAAGCTCCAGAGGCTTCCAGTTATTTACTGCTT
>NW_007726706.1:541130-541795 GCF_000696425.1 Galeopterus variegatus | reverse complement strand
TATCGAGGTCAGGATTTCTTGGAGGAATTGTAAACAGCTTGCACACAGCAAGGAAGACACTAGAGCAGGAAGCACCAGAGGCTAAAAGAGAAGAGTTAAAGGAGGCTGTAACACCTTCTCATGGGTATAAAGGCAGGCCCAGAGGGGAGGAATTTCAATTCAATTCAATTATATTCAGCTTTCTCAGCAAACATATAAATTAAAGTTCTTAAGCCACGTTTAGTTAACAAAAAAATAAACTGTTGGATGGGAGAAAAAAATATCCCAAACTCTCAAATGGGGAATGCTGGGTGTAAGCCAACTACAGCTGACTTTGAGCAACATTGTGACTATTTTCTCATCTTTTGCACATACTAATAATAATAATAAGTGAGAGTGGAAAAATGAAACTAAGTGCTAGTAATAGGAACTGTGGGTTTAGATAAACTGATTGTCATTGAGAACGAGATGGCCAGGTGGCTTTAGATATTCAACTGGGTGTTCAGTTGTGAAGGATAAGAAATAATTATCAATTATATACAAAATGCTGGGAATATATTGTTAAAAATTGATTCTAGAAGGAAGATGAAATCAGGGATTTAAAGGATTTTAGCTCTCTTTAAAAAAAAAAATCTCTTAAAAATCTATCATTCCACCTTCAGGCGGTTGCAGGAACACATTATAGA
>NW_007726706.1:538716-539472 GCF_000696425.1 Galeopterus variegatus | reverse complement strand
GTGATTCAGTGTTCCCAAAGTGTGAGAAAATCAATAGCGCTACCAAAGATGATGGGGGGAGGGGTGCCCATATTTAAGCGTGCAGTAAATAACATGGAGCAGGCCATTCCCGCTTCAATCCTGCTCCATTCTCCACGGCGAGATGCAAACAGCAGCAGCAAGTGAGCCTAAGGCCAAAGCTAACTCGCCTTTAGTTGGATCATCTAGTTAGAAATTAATAGCATCTCTTTGTTTGCATCATGCTTATTTTTCTATGATTGCCTCCTCCTTATGGCAAGAGATCATGGCTTTTCACTTAAGATTGTAATATATTCTTTTTAAATTAAATATGAGAATGAGTCCAATGTTCAAAGTAGAAAATAATAATCGTACAGATGGTGTGGTAGGTCAGAAGAAAACCGAAGGCAGTTTGAGACAGTAAAGATAGAGAAATGCTATCTCACCCAAGCCCTTTCTGCCTAGCTCACAGAGAAGGATCTTCACATAACATGAGAGCACTGTGCAAATGGGAGAATCTAATGCCACTGTTATCCAAATCTACCCAGCCAGAGGTGCTCTGCTCATATTGCACCTGTCCTGTGACATGCAGCTGTGAAATACACCGACACACACCCACTGTGGGCCAAACCTGTGGTGCTGAAAGGCTGCAGCACTGGATGTTCTTGGAATCCCATGTAAAAGACAGAACTTTCTGGGTGGGGGTGGGGCAGCAGATAATCTTCTCCAGGAGGGAAGTCGTTCACAAAAAATCCACCC
>NW_007726706.1:522384-537688 GCF_000696425.1 Galeopterus variegatus | reverse complement strand
GACTGCTAGAATTTGCACAGTATTTTAAATTACTGGGCTGAATGAAACTCAGTCATAAATTAATGTTACAAAAGTGAAAAAAGAAATCTAACCACACCTTTAAGTTTTATTGCCATTTTTCTTGATAAGCTGAAAAGAAAAACGATATTGACTTCTGTGTCAGCGTCTTAGATCCACACTAAGTGTTTCTAGTTTATTGAAACCTTCCATTTTCTTTTCCTACAAAAATATCCTAGCAGGATCTGAAACTGTTTCTCCAAAGGTCTGAAATGTACTTGTCACTCAAAATGCCTCCCAAAGAGAATGTGATGAAGACAATTTCTCCTCTTCCATTATCCAATTATTTATTCCGTAGTCACTGTACCTAAAATAGCTTTCCAGGTATTGCCTACAAAGTTAACAGACTACTATCCAAACACCTCAAAGAAAAAATGGGAGAGACAGGCACAATAAAAGCCTCCAATTTTTTCATTAACCATTTTGTCTGTTTTTAAGTGAGAAAAGAAACAGAACTAAGAGGAATAAAGTACTCCAATGAATGCTAGAACTTTTCCTGTAAATTGGAAGAAATTCAAAACATGTGCTAGGACAAATTGCTAAAACACTGGTATGTGTCTTCTAGCAGCTAAAAAGTTAAGCTTGGTGGCCTTGCAGATTGCTGCAACAGGAAGAAACCCGAGGCTTAATTTTCCCTGTTGCTTGACTTCTCCAGGAGGAAGACGTGCGGGGTTGTGTAATAACTATCACATGATGGGGTGTAACCTCAGGGCAGAGGCTGAATCCGATTGGTCAGGAACTATAAGCCATCAGACCCTTAGGAAAAGATGCACGTGATGTTTGATTTATTTGTCTTACCTAGAAAAACTTGCTCTGCTCCATCAGTGCTAATTATCGACATCTGTTTGGATTCAAGAATTTGACCCAGAATAGCATTTTGACCCAATTCAGTGTTCATGACTAAATGACCCTCCTTCTATCTGAAAATTTCCTGTTTCAGTTTTATTTTAAGGCAGGGAATAAACAACTTAATCAAAAATTGGAAAGAGGGCGGGGACCTGAAGGGGAAGGAAAGGCTCACGCATGCTTTCCTATCACTTTACGCAGCCTTCTCAGAGTCTCTCTGCGATTCTGCATTGTGAGCCATGTCAGACTATGAGTGTTCAGAAAGCAGGCCGGGCACAGCTAAGTGAAGGACTTGTGTATCACCTTTTACATCAAGCAATATTACACTGTAACTGAAAATAGGTGTTCTCAATTTGATTTCAAATAAGCCTCCTGAACAGAAAAATGCAGGTCCGATTAGCACCCTTATGCAGGTGTTTTTCACACCCAAGCAGCAAGCAGGGAGAACCATGCTATGATTATGGTGTTCCCCTGAGTACAGGTTCTACTCTACTTTCTAGAGACAGTAAAAAAGCTATGAAATGGACATAACATCTGAGGAATGCACAGCGCCCCCATTGGCCTTCCTCTGAAACAGAACCTACATAATGATAGTTTTGCTGCTAAACATAAGCTAGCTAGATCTGGGCTAAAACTTGTGGGCAAATACAAACCAGATTATCAAGATGTCACTGAAAATCCAGTGACATCTCTGATTAGTTCCTAAAGATCAATTATCTTTTTCTCTCTTCATACAAGTTGTCTTATGCTATCAGGTAAGTTATCCCATATGATGTACAAAAGTGTTGTAAATATCACAACCCAGCGACTTTGACAATATGTGTGTCTTCCCCATATTCCTTGATGATAGTATAACTCATATAATAATTCTTTTGTGATAGAAGCATTCTGGTTTAGAAAACTGAGGATAAACTAAATATGTCATGTCATTATGTGAGATTGCTATATGATTACCCAACTGTGTGATCATCGTAAATGACCCTCAAGTGCTCTCTCAACAGAGAGGTATGGGAACGGCATTCCGCAGAGCGCTAACAATGCTGGCAACCCCTCGGTCAAGACCTGGCTAAAACCAGTGTCAGGCTCAAGGGCTTACAGCCAACATGGGCCAGCTTTCCCAACCTGCCTTTACAAGGGCCGCTCTTGGTTCTTGCTGTTTGGCCATTGGGTACAGACCATGCTGTCATTCTGAGATGAGCTAGAAATTCCAAGGAGACATCAAGCCTGGGTGCCAGGGATTCCCATCCTGTGCCAAATGACAAATGCCTGTCATTTGTCTTTTCTCCCAGTTGGGGCTGTGAGCCTATTGCCCAGTATTGGCTGGCTCTGAACCTACCAGTGCCTTGAAAGACAATGATAGCACAGGACGCACCTGACTCCTCTGGGTCTCGACACCTAGTGCCCCTGGTTTGTGCCGGTGGCTCTTCTAGCCTACGGGATTCTTTGGTGTGTCAAAGCAGAGCTGTCTGCCTGGAGAACAGAGCATGGTGCATTCTCATGCAAGTTAGACAAGATCATCTTTATTTCTAAAGCAGCATCCAGGCATCTCACACACGTGACCTAGGGAAGAGGGGGCTACATCTGCATATACTTCAAGCTGGTTCAGGAACCAGGGAATGGGGCAGAAGAGGCTACAGGGCCATCCTTCAAAATCAAAAGCTAAAATAAGTGAATCCTGGCATCCTGATTCTAAAAGGATGTGGATATCTCTGTAAAGGTAGTGAGTGAGTCCCCCGCGTGCAGAGTGGAGGTGGGGGAAACTCTCGCACTGTGCTGGGAGCCTACATGCTTGGAGCTGATACCACGGCGACAAGGAAACTGCTACGTGTCTCTGTAAAGGTAGTGAGTGAGTCCCCTGCGTGCAGAGTGGAGGTGGGGGAAACTCTTGCACTGTGCTGGGAGCCTACATGCTTGGAGCTGATACCACGGCGACAAGGAAACTGCTACGTGAGGCCTGACCTGCAGAATACAGCACTGCTGAGGCAGCTCGGCGCCCCTACGAGGTACACAGGCCAGAAGAGACACGGAAGCTGGAATATGAGACCCCAGACAGAAGGAGGCAGCGACTGGAAAACTCAGATGGCGACTGAAGGCTGAATACCCGTAACAACAAAAATCTCAAGTTGTGCTTTTCTTCTTTTTAAATATAATAGGTAGGGGAGAGAAAAAAATGGGAGCACCATCAATTGTGAGGAATAGAACGAAATGTGAAGAGTTAAAAACACTTTGGAATGTTAACAGATTATGAAGCTAACTCTCTAAAGAGTGTGGCTAGGCAGCTTAGTGAATTAATTGCTTATGAATTAAAAATAAATTATCATAAAATAGATTTCTGTACATTTTACATACATATAATCTCTCTCCATATATAAGCCACGGGGTCAGAGACACAGGCCGGGGCCGTTCAGTCCCAGCCGAAGTCGTGGCCGGTCATCTGGTAGAACTTGCGGTTGAAGGGCCGGTAGAAGTCCCGCAGCCGCCGCAGCACCTCGCCGTCGATGTCGGGGTGCGTCCGGCCCTTGGTCTTGCCCAGGCAGTGCGGTTTGCCGCTGCCCTCGGCCTTCTTGAGGCAGGGGAAGCCCTTGGTCTTGTTGAAGTAGAAGTGCTTGTCCGTGATGATGCGCTTGAGGCCCAGGAAGTCCTGCACGCGGCCCAGCTCGCCGGCCGGGTCGCGGATGAGCCGCTCGCCGCTCACGAAGAGCATCTGGCGCAGGGGGAAGTGGCGCAGCCAGTGCTCCAGGTGTCGCGCGTACAGGCCGATCTGCAGCGCGCTCCACGACGTGTCGATGACGCCCGCGCTCCGGTTGCGGAACGTCAGGCTCTCGAAGCTGGGGATGTCGGGCCGCTTGGACAGCGTCTGCGTGTAGTCCGAGATGGCCCTGGTCACTGGGTCGCGCACCACCACGATGAGCTTGGTGTCCTTGCACATGGCCGAGATGCGCGCGGGCGCCTCCCGCGTCACGAAGTAGCTGGGCGTCTTCTCCATGGTGATCTGCCCGTCCAGGGTCCTCGGCATCAGGTCCCTGAGATAGAGCGAGAAGGCGTGTTAGAGCCGGAGGGATCTGCAGGGACAGGCGGGGCCGTGCACGTGTGACCGCGGAGAAGGCGCCTGGCCACCTGTGCAATGGGGAGCAACGACACTGCCCGTGTCACAGGTTGTTGTGATGGTTAAAGGAGTCACTACACTTCGACAGCTGAGAAAAGCGTCTGGCACAGAGAAAGTGCCATGTCGAGTTTTTATTGGTTGTTACTATCAGTCCACAGTGCTGCAAGAAATTAACCCGGGTCAGGTTCTTTAGGTGAATGAGAGAAGAGCAAACAAACCAAACTCGGGTCAGAAGGTGACCAACGCCTCTGGGACCCCCGTCTCAAGGTCAGCACAGATCATCCTGGCCCCCTTTGTATTATCACTGTGAACGGTGGTAGAAACACGTAAAACTACAAGCAGAATTTTGGAGCTGAAAGGTGCATAACATCCCACCTGCGGGCTGGAGGCCAGACACCACCTGAGATGTGATGGCACCTTCACACGGGGTAGGAAGAACAGGACACCCGTGTCTCTAAGATCCTGCTGTGTGTCACCTAGCCCTTATTTTTCAGGGAATTCAGCTTTCGGACTGCCCCAAATGTATGTCAAAACACAAAAGCCTTTGGCCTCTGGATATGTGCCTTTTCTAAAAAATAACACCAGAGGCTCCCAGAGATTTTGCTGCCCACGAGTCCTCACGCTGGCCTGCCTGGACCCCTCGCCAAGCCTGGGAAAATATGCCATGAGCACAGAAAGGAAAACGTCCCCCTGATCCAGCCAGGTTGTACCAGCTTTATCACAGTGACCGCTGACAAATGTCTTCACTCCAAAAAGCAACAAAGCATGCAGCAGTCAAAATATCAGGTAAAATCAGGTAAGTATAAACTGATACCAACATGCCCTGAGGAAACTCCCAAGATACACCTCTAGAAGCTTCCCAAAATACTTCAGATTCCATTAAAAAAAAAAAAAAAACCTTGTAAGATATCTATCACAGCATTAATTTAAACAAAAGTATGTAGACAACACTGTTAGAATCTACTGTAAATACAGGTTATGATATTTGGACCAAAAAGGAGTATGTGGTGTCAAATCACAACCACATCGACTACACAAATCAATGATGTAAGACCTTGGTTACAAAAAATTAAGTCAAAAGGTGCATGCATATAGCTGACATTATAAAAGAAAAGGTTGCAAATTTTATTGGTTATTAAATAAATTCTGTTACAAGACTACGCAACTATTGCTATAAAACATTTGGAGGAGAGTCCTGCGTCTGGAGTTTAGGAGTCTGTGGTTTCTACTCATCCACACCGTAGAACATTTTCAAGTAAATCCATAGGAAGGTGCTCTAGAAAGCAGAAACAGCAGCAACCATGGCAAGCAGGGGGCGAGGTGGGAGGACTGGAGAGTAGGAACAGGGAAACCCTGGGGTAGAGAGGATGGCACGTTTTGGTTAGAAATAGAATTTAAAAATAGGTGCTCAAGCACAAGAAACCTTCTGGTTTAAGGTTTTTCTCCACCTCAGGAGATGGGAAACGGAAGAGTGAAGAGAAAGTGTCGGGTGAGATGTCCCCCGACGACAAGAGATGTGCAGATTTGTGAAGGGGTCTCAATAAGCTCCACGAAGGCAGGGACTGTACTGGTGCCATCCTCTGTTCTGTTCCTAGCATTTAACGTGATGCCTAGAACAGGGCAGGGGTCCAATACATATATGTGAAAGAAGAAGTGGACAAGTGGTCTGGCTAGTTGGTAAGTCCTGAAGGAAAATATTAAGGGTTAGGAGTATGGACTTCAGTGTAAATGAGCCTGGGTTTGAGTCCCTCTCTGCCGCTATTAGCTGTGTGACCAGGAAGCAAGTTACTCCACCTCTCTGAGCCTTCGTATCCTAATCTGTGAGATGGGAATAATTCTGCCTACTTTGTTCAGTTGTCATGAAAATTAGATGAAGTTTGTAAAGTTGAAGCAGTTTAGCTTAACAGTTATGGAACGTGGGGTTGGAAGTCAGACCACCTGGATTCAAATCCTGGCTCTGCCACTTATGGGTGGTGTCACCTTGAATAACTTATGTAACTTTTCTGGGCTTCTTTTTCTCACCTGTAAAATGGGAATAACAATATGTACTCATGAGAGTTTAATGTGGTTTAAAACAATTTATAATTATACAATGCTCAGAACACGCCTGACATATGGTATATACTTGACAAATATTAGCTACTACTACTATTATTATCATTATTAAATTGCTTAATACAGAGTTTAAAGCACATGGTAGGACCAAAATTAAGCATGTGCGTGTATACACTGGTGTAAAGACATCAAAAGGAGAGGTTTTAACTAACTGGACAATAACTTTTGGTCACAGATCTGCAATCATCCATTAGCTATGGGACAGAGATTTCTGATGGATTCCTACCTAGGCACAGGAATGAAAAAAAAAAAAAGTCCACTTCCCCATTATTTTTGACCAAAAAATATTTTCTTCTCAGTAGGACATTCTAAACGTCCAGCTTCAAGCCATCCTAATCTACTGAGACCACAATTCCTCTATTGCACACATTTATAGAAAGATGTATAAACTGTTTATCAATCACATGAGCCAGCAAGGGCAATTCCCTGGGGAGAGCAGCTCCTCTTCCACGACACTGCCAACAGGGAGTTAGAGGGAGACCACTTCTCCCTTACAGAAGACGGCCTCAGCAGCACCGGAGCCATCCCTGGCTTAAGCTAAAGCTGGATTGACCCACTTTGCCCATTAGCCACTTAGATTAACGTAGCCGTGTAACCAGGCTAATGTGGTCGAGGATTAGAGTCCCGGCTCTCAACTTATTCTGCATTTCACTAAAAAGCAGGTCAAGTCAGACAAAGCCCAAACTTTTTCCCTGTGTTAAAATATCTGCAACTTGACAGTCTACAAAAGGTTAATATTCAGCATCAAAGTGTTATCACCAGGACGGGAGGAAATCCAATCCCCAGAGTTTCTCGGGGCCATTGTGGACGGGTGGGTTTAGGGTCTGACAGAGAGTCAGTCTGACCCAGCACAGGCTTTGAAATCAGGCCACCACGTCGGACTCTCAGCATCACCATTCACTGAGGTGTGTGATCCCGGGCAGGTCACTAACCTGTCCATGCCACAGTTTTCTCATCTGTACATTGGGAAAAAGATAGAGTCTGCCTCCTCGGGCAGTGAAGCTAACCTTGGTATCTAGCCTGGCACCTAATAGGTGCTAAGAAAATGTTATTAATTATCATCTGTTGACAAAATCTTGGCAAGGATGTAAAGAAGCAAGGTTTGCACACAGAGGACTTGTCCCTCATTCAGTTCTACTCCACAGAGGTGCAATGGGGAGGCAGGGTTCCAGGAGAGGCAGGTCCACAGCCACCTCTCAACCTCGCTGCCTGCCTTTCCCCAACAATCCTAAAGGGCCTGTCTAGAGCCAAACAAAATGGATAAATCAGCCATTATGAATAAGAAACCACAGAATAGACCTAGTAACAAGAAAATGGGAGATCAACCATAAATAAAGATTCTCCACTCTGAGCAGCTTTGCTATGCTTGACAGCCTGCTGGTCCCCCAAACCATATGGGGTAGCAGCCCTGGGGGACCCCTCTCCAGGACTGTCTGGGGTCTGTCCACATGTGTCAGAAAGCACTCAAAGAGCCTCAGGACTTATTTTGATTACTGTCAAAATAATGGAACAGGGGAACTACTGCTGTGACAAAGAGATTTCTCAGCCCTTGTCCTGTGGGCTCTGGGGCTACTCCACCCCTTGGGTGCGTGGCACAACTGGGTTCTCCATCATTTCTGCAAATGCCACCTGAGCCCTCTCCACACATGCCAGGGGCACATCTGCAGCAGGCACTAAACTGAAACGGAACCTGGCATTTCCCCAGCACACCCCTGTGGATCCACTTGTTAAAGAAAAAGTGACTCAATGACAGTTGTTAAATCACAGTAAGAAAGACTTTATTCAAGACCATCATGGTAGGTGGAGAGAACAGTAACGGAGTCTTGCAATGGTGGAGAGAGAGACTGGGCTCAACTCCAAATACAGCCTGGGCGAGGGGGAATTCACGGCCAAGGAGCAGGTGAGAGTCAGTGGATGAAAAATTATTAAGAGGAAACATCAGGGCTAAGGGGGATTCTGGTTAAACTAAGCTGACATACTAGAATAAGCCATCAGAACATTTATAGCAAAAGCTTCACAATTCCACCAAAATAAAAGTAAATAAAAAATAAAATAAACTGACCCAACAGAATTCTTGTTGAAGACAAGCCAGGGTGACCAGACATCACCTGGGGAATGGTGGTGGATGAGGAGCCCAATCAGATATCGAGGGTGGGAGGGTCCTTGCTAAACTGACTTAGCAGAGTTCTTTTGCTAAAACTGGATTTTACAAGGAAGTGCACCGGTGGGCCTAAGAGAAGGTCAGGAGCCTGACTGTAAAGTTTGCTCAAGCAAAGAATCTCTGTTCCACCAAGTGGGGAACACAGCATGGCCTGAGAAGCATGTGGAGGACTCCTGGCGCAGAACCTTCCAGGCCATTCCAGGCAGCTCCCTCTTCTCCCTTCAGCTGCTCTTCTCCCACCACCCCCACCCCACCTGCAGATCCTGGAGCAAAGACCTTTCCATTTGCTTTTTTGGGCCCACCTTCCTCTACCTCCTCCCGTTCTCTGGTCACGCTTTCTTGCCATCATGCTCAGAAACCTCTCTGAGCTCAACAGTGGCTCAGAGAAGAAGGGTGAGGATGTGGCCGAGGGACCCCCACCACCACCATGGGCCCTGGCTGCCCATCCCAGCAGGCCAGCAGCCGATCCCGCCCCAGGCTGGCCTCTGGAGTCAGCACTTTATGTGAGTTAATTGAGCTGCTCATTATGAAAGCCAGTTTCTCAAACTGTCACAGTAATAATTATATAGTGCTTTGGAGCTTGCAAAGAAACTTTCACATCCATTATCTGATTTAATCCTTGCAACAAGGCTTCAAGATAGTATTTGTAATCCTCAATTTACCAATGAAGAAACTGAGGCTGAAGGAAAGAGGGTGACTCGCTTGGAGCAGGGTCCCCGGTCTGCAGGTCAGAGGTGGGACTGAAATCAGCTCTCCTGTCACACCTCCACAGCTGTCTCCCTGTTAACCTGCCTTTGTTTCTTCTTAATATGATTAAGAGCACATAGAGCTGTATACCTGTCCTCTCTGTAAATAGATTCCTGTGTTTTTTCTCTCTCATTCATAGATTAGGATCTTAATAGTAGGTGCGAATCAGATCACTGCTGATCATAACTGTTCAAATGAGTCAGATTTCAAAACAATAAACCTCTTTGCTTCACATACTCCTGTTGCAAACTGCATACTATGGGGCCTGAAAAATTACCAATCATTGCAACAGCTTCTGCCCTCCAGCGCCCCTGGCCCAGCCCCCTCCTTGCCTCTTTACCACATGGGCAGGAAGGGATTCCTCTTTGAAAAGCACAGAAACCTGGCACATGTAGATACTTGTGAAGCCGAAGGGGCTGGACAGTATCTCCAGTCCAAGGCCAAGGAAGACACTGTGCTCACAACCTGTGAGAAGTGGTGTCCCTTAGGACAAGCCAGGGAGATACTAACTAGGCAGGTGCACCCGCCAGGAAATGTAGGGTGACAGAAAGCAGAAGAGACCCCACTTCTTCAATTAAACCTAAGGGGTGAAGCAGGCTTGTCACCATTAACATCTGGGGAGGACAAGCCCAGTGAATTTCCAGAAATACCAGTGACCTCAAAGAGCTAGGCCACACAGCAGGATCCTTAAGAACAAAGAGGGTTTGCAGGGGTATTTCAGGCTTCAGCTTGTTTGAGATACCAACAAGAAAGTCACATGACCCCTCTGGGGCTGTCAGTTTCACCGAGTTGAACATTGGAACTACCTAGGGTATTTTTAACAAGTAGGACATGCCTGGGTCCCACCCCAGACTCACAGAGTCAGGGCCTGGGTGGGCAGGGCCCCAACACAGGAATCTTTTAGATGATTCTAGTGTGCAACCAGGATAGGAAACTATCATTCTGTGGTACCTGTGGGCCTGGAACCTGTCATTCACTCTAGTCACTTATTCCGCCGATATTCGTGTGCACCTAAGTAGAGACACTGTCTTCTATGCAAGGCCACTGTGTTAGTCTGTTTTCTGTCACTTAGAACACCTGAAAGTGGGTAATTTATAAAGAAATGAAATTTATTTCTTAACAGTTTTAGAGGCTGGGAAGTCCACAGTCCAGGAGGTGCATCTGGTGGGGGCCTTCCTCTTGGCGGGGACTCCCTACAGAGTCCCAGGGCAACACGGGTTATCACATAGCAAGAATGACAAGAGCTAGACAGCTAACCTTCTCACTCGTTCTCCTTATAAAGCCATCAGAACCAGCCCATGACAATTCGTTAAACCATCAACCCATTAGTCCATGAATGGATCAAGCCAACATGATCCAATCACCTCTCCAAGGCCCCACCCTTTGAATATCATAATCAGATTTAACCACTGTCTTAACACTGCTACAGTGAGGATCAAGTTTCCAACACATGAACTTTTGGGGGGGACATATTTGACCCATAGCAGCCACCATGGTGGAGAAAAAACATGAGAACAGCATTGTGAACAGAACTAAAAGTTGGTTAATCCAAGACTTACTATTTCAGTCAAAGGCCTAGAGTGAAGGCTAGAGAACTAAGGGTCACATTGTCTCAGCTGACAGTAGACCTCTTCCCAAAGCACATGAGGACTTAGGCCCCAGTGGTCTACAAACTGCATAGAAGAGAATAAATAAGATACAATTGGGCTTAATGCAAAGGTATCTGTTGCTACTAAACAAACACACACATGCACACATGTGCACACACACACACACCTGACAGGCATCAAATACAAATCAGACTACCAGTAAAACAAAATGAGGCAAACTAAAGGAAACAGAAAAAAGATAAGTCCATCTCTACTTGTGTGATAAAGAAAAGCTAACAGATGCATTTAACTCTTTCATCATCAAAAGTTAGATAATATCATCCTAAGCAGAAGAAAGAAAAACAATTAACACTAGTATTAGATTATCTCATTTATGCTTTTGTCAAAGTTCTTGTTTTAAAATGAAACTAAGTTTTTGTTTCTCAAAAAAAAAAAAAAAAAAAAAAAAGCCCCACGAAACTAAGATAATATCAGAAATGACCACCAGGCATTTCCCTCTTTTCTAATCTTGAGGCAGGTGGATAGGCGGATGGTCAGAATCGTGTTGGAGGATTTAGAATCTCCAGCCTCAGGTCAGAGGCAAGCTCTGGCTGTGCCTGTCCCTCAGCTGGGAAGGTAAGCTGACTATCTGCTGAGCCGATTTCCCACTGGCGACTAGCTATCCCAGGGCGTTGGAGAAGCACAGACTTTACCACAAACATCCCACATCTTGTGGGGGCCTCTTAAGTGCTGCTCCTAGAAGTAGACTATTAAAAACAAACCCTCAAGCCTAAAGGAGAAAGAAATTAGAATGAACCAGAGAAGTTCTAAAAAGCCCTATAATTCTGATGTTTCCCAGTACCAAATGTTGCCCTAATTTTCTTTTTCTGGTTCTTCCTTTCTTCAGTGAAACCCTACTCTTAGTCCAGCAATTGAACTCACTGTTTGAACTGATAAATTATACAACAATAGAAAGGAAGATTATTGAAATGGGCATAGCCCAACTCACTACAGTCAAACAGATGCCTGGACATTTACACAACACATGTGATGGATGGAAATTTATGAACTTCAGAGAGAACAAGCTCAATCCACATTGAGCTGGGCAAGGCCTGTCTTCCAATCCTATTGAGGAAAATTAGGGGAGCATTCAGCCACCCCTCTTCCCTCTTCCATTGGGAGACTGACCTCTTTCCTTAATTGCAGAAATAGCCTGCATTTTCTGAACTCCAACAAAGAGTTTTTTCCTTCTTTTTTTAAATTTAGTTTTTAACTTACATGTAGTAAAAAATCACTCTTGGTGTACAGTTCTAAGAATTTTGACAAAAGCATGGAATTATGTAACCACCACTACAATCAAGACACAGAACAGTTCTACCATCTGCAAAAATTCCCTTGTGCTGCCCTTCCAATGAAGGTTTCACAAGTCCCCTTAAAAAGAACCAAAATCTGCCCAAGTCCTTGTTTTGATACTGTTTTGGGAAAAAATATTGATTGAAATGAGAAAGTGGCCAACAAGGACTTAGAAATTTTGATGGAACAGATATGCTTACTGTTGCTTAAGAAAAAAAAAAAAGTTATTTTTGTGAAGGTCTTTGCTCCTAATTGGCAGGTACCCCAGCCACATTCTTGACTTTCTGGGCCTCAACTTCCTTGTCTATAAAATTAGCTCAACAGAGGCTCTGCCCATTCTGATAAACGGTCCTGACAATAATCTCGAGGGCACAAGCCAGGAAACTGTGATACCTCATCAGCTTTAGTTTTTCCATGAAGCCCACGTCCAGCCTCTGAGAATTCATAAAATAAAAATGCAACAGAGAAATCTTTACACACAGGAGAATCAAGATTTCTAGGAAGGCTGTGTTTCTTCCCTCCTACCTCCAAAAAAGCCCCCTAAAACTCATTCCTAGCATCTGCACAGTTACAAAGCTGTCTAGAAAATGAAGGTGCCCACCTAAAGGGCTTAAAACAGATAGAGTGCTGTATTTTGCATGCCTGATAAACCCACAAACATTAGCAGCTAAAATCAAGACACTGGGATCTCAGTGGGGAGGAATGGAGGAACAGGCAGAGCACAGAGGATTTGTAGGGCAGCAACACTACTCCGTATGATGCTATAATGGTGGACACATGTCATTACACATTGTCCAGACCCATAGAATGTACAACACCAACAGCGAAGCCTTATGTAAACTAAGGACTGTGGGTGTGTCAATGTAGGTTAATCCATTGTAGCTAACGTACCACTGTGGTGGAAGACGTTGATCATGCGGGAGGCTGTGTGTGAATGGAGGCAGGAGGTATGTGAGAAATCTCTGGACCTTCCTCTCAATGTTGCTGTGAATCTAAAACTACTCTAAAAATAAAGTTGATTTTAAAAAATGAAAAAACACTGAGATCTGACAAAGATTCTTTCCCTGATCAAACTGTACCCAGGCTCCCCTGAACTTTTCAACTAGGCCTAAACTGCTGTAATTCTGTGTTTGTCTCTACCGTCCAATTTTTGCAGGAATCCTGCTGAGTTGGTTTTGCCAGAATCCCCCATCCTCCGCAGCTGATCACCCTCCATATCTGATCAGGTTCCTCATTCCCCAGGTGATGTCCGATCACCTCAGCCCATCTTCAGCAAGAATCTGGTTAGGTTAGTTTGGCCAGAATCCCCCTTACCCCCGATGTTTCCTCTTAGTAATTTTCCATCCACTGATATGCCCCATCCCCCCTTATAAATTCCCACTTGTCCATGCATGTAGTATTAGGAATTGAGCCTGGTCCAGCTGGCTAGTTAGCTCAATTGGTGAGAACATGGTGCTGATAACACCAAGGTCCAGGGTTCAACCCCTGTCCAAAAACTGCATTTTAAAAAAAAAAAAAAAAGAAGAAAGAATTGAGCCCAGTTCTATACTGAGGTCTCTTTCCCCCTGTTGCAGTAGTCTTGAATAAAATCTGCTTTTACCACTTTAACAACTGTGGCTCTGGTTTTCTTGGACAGATCCCATCTTTCCTTGGTTTCTTTTCTGTGAACTATGGTTTTCCTCTCTGGGCAAGAATAGGGTCTCACACCCTTAACCTGGGCCAACACCATAGGTATCCTCATCCCCTGCATCTCTAAACACCCATCTTCCCCACCAACTTAGAGGTAAGAGGCAGGCCCAGCTTTGCTGGTCTTGAAATCCCCAGGGGCCACCCACACTTCATCCCACAATCACTGATAAAAGATGAAAAACCCTTCCTCCTACTCAGGTAAAACAGATCTGTCATAGATAGCATATCGGAACCTAAGACTGAATTGGGACTGCCCAAGCCCCTCACTCAGCCTCTCCTCCTCGGCGCTGAAGCCTTAGCACCCACCCTGTCTGTCCATTCCCAAGGGAAGGTGCTGCACAAACACCGGGCTCCAGACCCAGGCAATCAATGGCAGTTGGGGGCCTTATCATAGGCTCAGTATTTGCCTTAATCCCCATCACAAGGAGGTCCCGCTCAGTGGCCACCTTAAAAGAGTGCAGGGGGTGGCTGCAGACTTTTAGGTCAGCTGGTGGGGGAGGGAAGGAGACACTTCAAACTTCAAAGCTGCCAGACAAGTCCTAAAGGTGAAAGACGCTGCCGGCAGCTTTAGGGGCGGGCCATTTGGTACCCTGGGCCAAAGTGTTAAAACATTTTGAAAGAAAATCCAGAAAGATGAAAAAGAATAGTTCCCAAAATCATTACAGTCCTTATCACAGGATTTTCTATAGTTGCAAACGTGGATGAAACTATTATCATCTCTGAAGGCCGATCTTCCAACCCTGAGTATTCACCCCCCAAAACTCCCTGGTGTCTTTCCACCTCATGACATTGCAAATCACAGGGGACTTCAGGGTTAAAAAAGACAAAGTTAATCTCTCCTCTGCTCTTTCTTCTCCTACAGAAAGATAAGACACCCAGCCAGGGATGAGAGGAGGCATATTTCCTAGAAAACTTAGCACAGTCACGGGGACAATGGCACAAGACAGTTGTGACTCGAGATTCGTAACACAGGGAGGTGTTTTCCTTAAAGCAGCTTTCTTCCCAGGGAGTTCAGGTTGGCAAGGAGGGTGGGAGGAAGATGCGTATCAGCCCAGCCACTCTTTATCTGGAACCTTCCTCCTTTCCTAGGAAGCTTCAAAGCTCACCAGTTCAGAGCTCCCCCTTCAAAGGGCCACATCTCCATAAATAATTATCTCCATTTGGGGGGAGATGTTTGCATATCAAAGAACTCCTTTGGGAGGGCTTAAAATAATTTAAAATGAAATTGTAAATACAATACAGATCTCAATTTCAGGGGCTCCCGGAAGTGATGTAATTATTCATCAAAAAGTTTACTGGGCCTTTTTTCTTTCTTTCTTTCTTTTCCAAGGTAATGGGTAGGAAAGAAGAAAAATAACAAAGCATGAAGCCCTAACCCTCCTCCTCTTCCAACCCTCTCCTTTCTCCACTTCCAGCCCCCAACCCCCACCACCAGGATCTGGCCTCCATTGTCCTAGAATTTCAATACTGCTCAGAAAATGAAAAGCCTTTGAATGCCATAAGGGGGTGGGGGCGCAAAAGAGCATCTCACTGCTCTGGGTCAGCTCGAGATCCCTTTCATTTGGGCAGAATCCTCCGATATAGGCGCTGCTTCACAAAGGCCACAAGTTCCTGTTCCTGGAAGGGGCTGGGGGTGGGGGG
>NW_007726706.1:494880-522103 GCF_000696425.1 Galeopterus variegatus | reverse complement strand
CCTTTCCTTCGCCGGGAACCCTGTGCTACAGGGGCTGCCCACAAGGGGCCTGAAGTGAGTGTCCCGGGAAGGGGTTGGGGTTGGGGGGCTGGGGGAGGGTTTCAATTAAAAGCTGATAGCCTTTTGTGTAGGAGCTCTCTGGGGTATTGCTCGTGTTTAGTGGACCTCACTGTGTGCTGGGACAAATCATGTGAAATCAGAGTGATCCTGTGTCCCATTTCCTGGAGAAAAAAAAGAAGCCTTAAAAAAATCATAAGAAAGAAAGAAAAAAGAGTTTTCTGGGAAGCAGACTTTTTCGAAAGTAAAATTGGCCCTGCCAATGGGCAGGGGCGGGGCGGAGCTGAGTACCCAGTAAGAAGGAGAGTAGGGCACCAGAACCTAACCACAGTTGAAGCCGTTCTTATCTTTCCTGCTTTGACAGATTCTTCTCCTGCACAAACTGGGCCGACCTTTGTCGCTGATGAGCTCTGGCTTCCCCACCTGTAACACACTTCTTTTCCCTGGGGTGGCGGGAGCCCCAGCCCCAGATGGGTTACTTTCCCAGCAACAAAGGCCAGTCCGCCAGCAGGAGATTTGCATTCACTTGTATTTTTCACATACTCCTGTATATCCTTTCCCAGCTCCCTGGTTCATCCCAAGAAAAGCAGCCTACCCTGGTGCTCCTGGCAGAGCGGTATAAGTGTTTGTAAACACAAGAGCTTCTGAAACACTCAGCAACACCACTCAACAGAGCTGATGAAAACCACTACCCCACCCCACCCTACATGCATGGGCTGGGAGAGAAACAAGACGGGGAAGAAGGCTTCCCAACACTAGAGTGAAGGCAGTGGGCACTGGGCCTATGAAATCCTGAGTTCTGGTTTCTGCCCTGCCACAGACAAAAGTCTAAAACCTTGGACAAGGCACTCAAAGCTTTGGGCTCAATTTCCCTATGTATTAATATGGATACATGGCTTAAAAGGGTATTCCTTAGCTCTAAAATTGTATAAGATGACCCCTACCATTGCCCTCTCTCCCACTACCACCCCCGCATTCCACCTCTTCCTATAGCCAGCAGTAGGTTGGCACAAGTTGGGAGGTTTAAGTAGAACCTCTGCAAATATTTGATGATTGACTATGTATAAAACACACCTCAGAGGCATCTGTACAGAGCACCCCCGAGAGATGTAATCCAGATGGAGGTCAATGTCAAGTGTGCTCTGTAAGAAGAGACCCACTTGTTAAGCAGCCTGGTGAGGTCGGGTTCAAGGTCAGGCCGTGTGGCCTTGGACAAGTTGCCCAGCATCTCTGTGCCATCATTCCTCATCTGTAAAATGAAACCATTTGTGTCCTGCCACTTTTACAAAACATGTTTTCAAGAATCAAATGCAGTTTGTCTATGAATAAGCTCTGAAATCAGCAAAACCCTACCTAGGGTAAGATGGGAGAAGCCCACTCCTATCCTCTCTTGATATCTCCTCTGGCACAAGGCTCTAGATGACAGAAATACTGTTAAGAAACAAGGCACAATAATCGGTTTTTAAATTCAAAGGCTGATGTAAAAACAAATATTTGAAAGACTTTCGATTTCCTGTAATTCCTCACTTATGTTATGAGGAATCCCTTTTTTTTTTTTTTTTTGGTACCTTTCTTCCTAGTCCCCTGTAGGATGCTGGAGACAAAGGAAAACTGAACTTCCCTTCCTGGGTTGACATTACTGAACTAACAGGATGATCCAAGCCAAAGAGGAATGGGAAACAGGCAGCTTTTAATACAAACACAACCTACTTTGGAGGATTCTTTCATTTTTTGACATGGCAAATAATGAGGTTGATCAGGAGCAAAACAGCCACAGATTAGGGGCAGGGTCTATCTGAGGCTGGTGAAAAGAAACAACCCAACCGCTGAAACCAAATCTGCCTCGCAGACTTAATACGGTCAGTTACCTTCCTCTCCCCTACGCCCCCAACTGTGGGGCCAGCAGGAGTTGGGGACAAGGGACATCTCAGTCGACTCTTGACTTAAGTCTGAGATGACGGCTCCATGCCGTTCTCTGCCTGCCTTCTGCTCAACCAGCAGAACCCGTCCCGTGGTTGTCAACTGAAAACCGTATAAAACAAGCTAGGGCAATACTAATCTTAAGAGATAAGCTTAAGTCAAACTAAAATAAAGGGAAATTAGTGCAAATAAACCTCCCTTATCACAGGCTTTAAATAGCTCAAGAACATTTTAGAGAAGAAAAGAAGCACTTTCTAACCAGAGAAAACATCCGAGACAGTGTGAAACCTGCAGATGCTGCTGACAAAGAAAAACCTACAGTTTCTTATGCTGCTCTCCTGGTCATCAGAACTTACTTCTTCCTGGACTTCTTCCTGGTCTGCCCATGTGCTTGAAGCTGACCAAGAGGTGTCTAAAGAAAATAAGTGACATGGCAATGCCAACGGAAACTCTAATGGGACAACCCATCAGTCAAAAAACCCCCTTCCCCAGCCTTTTTGGAGTTCTCAGCTTGTGAAGTGTGGACACTTCCCAGAGTCCAACCTCCACAAATTTCCATCTTTTCACAGTCATGGTCAATCATTTATTCTAAAAGCTCAATAAATTTGTGACAGATTACTATGCAGAGTCTAACTTGTACAGGAGAGAGGATAAGTCCAAAGATAGGAGACAGGGAACGTGTTGGAGGCGGAAGCTCTGCAAATACGTTCTGTACTCGTGTGACTTGACTGGGTCCCATCGTTATCTGTTACATTCTATGAGAACTTTTTGGTAGGTGACGCTGCCTGACTGGTGAGTCTTAAAATTTCCAGCAACTCTTCTGTGCTTTAGACAAAGTGTCCCCATCCCTGTCTCCCACTCCCTACCACCAAAGGAACAAAACCGTAAGCCCCCAGAAGATCAAATCACTAAATGGTTAGTGAGAGAGCTGCTAAGAATTACAAGTGAGATTAGCCTTTTACCTTGCATTAGCCCCAGTGAAAAATTAGTCTGGTACTATTTTTAAGCCTAATGACTAAAAACAAAATGTTTGGTGGAATCTTATTGCTTTCCATGTTTTATGTTGTATGCGATTGGACTGTGAGTTTTAAAGAATTTTAGGTCCAAAAAAACAAATGCAAGAAAAACAGCCAAATACCAGGCATTGGAAACACTTGAAAATGTGTTGAATGAATGAATACATGAATGAATGAAAAGGAATCAACGATCAGTGCTTAAAGTTAATGCCTGGAGGTCATGATGCAACATGTAAAGAGAATTGGGAGCAACCTGGAATAATAAATTACCATGTAGGCTAAGTTTGAAAATGGTGACGAGCTCAGTATCCCAACACTCACCGATGATAATTTATGTATTGTCATACCCATTACATTAAGTGACACAATTGCATTAAGAGGCCATACATAAGCAGGTCTTGAACTCGAATGCTAAGCAAAAGCAAAGAACAAGTACAGCATAAGACCAGAGGTCCTTATTCTATCTGTGTGACACCAGCAAACCGTGAACACACCTCAACACTGAACTTTGGATGCCCTACCTCTGGTGGCCTGTAAAAACCACACCTGCTCTGTTTAAACTAATAAATGGCCACAGTTAATAACAAAGAAAAAAATGGCTCTAATTAGCAGATTTATATTAATTATTATTTTAAATAATAAATATTACTTATTTTTAATTATTTTACTTCTTAGTTTGCTTTAATTATTATTAAAATTAGTTTGGATGCCCAGGCATCCATCAAGTGACAGCGGTTTGAGATACCCCAAGTATCTCCTACGTAGTAGCAACAGCAAAGCAGACTAGAATTTAAATGTAATATTTTATCATGGATGATGAAGGAATCGGTGACATGGCTACGTATTGTTTATGGGGATGACTCTTGCCCTCCAGGGACCTGCTGTTTATTTGGAGAGAAATTCCACACATAGGAAGTTTACAAATAGATGTTATATACTTGGCTCAAAATGAGGCATGTGGAGAAGCAGCATCCAGAAGTTGTTTCTGTCCGGACAACAGAAGCTGCCTTGAGCTAGTCCCAAGGGTGGGTGGAAATGAAGAAGTTAGGAACAAAAGAACCCTAAGTTTAGGAACAGGAGCGAAGCCTACTCAGTGAGACAGCTGTTGGGCTATTTAGCCCAAACTGGAGTTTTGTTGTTTGGTTTTGGGGGGAATGGTTAGAAACAAGGTTGGAAAACAGGCTGGGGTCACCCCACCCACCTGCCTATCCGTCTACCCACTGCAGACATCATAGCCTCTCACAGTGCTGAGCGTGACCTTCAGAGTCCCCCCAGGGCACATGGGCCTTCTCCAGGTGAGCTCTAAGTCCCTCCCAACTCTGCTCCATCCCCGCTGTGAGCAAGTACCTGCGGCTCCTCCAGCAGTCAAGGTGCTTCTCACCCCCCAAGGACTTCCCTCCTCCTGGAATATTCATTTATTTATTTATTTATTTTTTGTCTTTTTTCGTGCCCGGCAAAGGATCGCAACCCTCAGTGTCGCGCCCGTACCGGACCGGGACCGGCAACGGGATCGCAACCCTCGGTGTAGTGCGCCACCGGGCCGGCCCAATCTTCCGGTCTTCCTCCTTTTAATAAATGTCTCTGCAGCCCTTGCTCCCATCTCATAACCACCACCCTCCCAACATCCTCCCTGAAAACACACACATGGAGTTGTCATAAATTTCATCCATCTACTATGACAGTCCTCAAGGACTAGATGTGCCTTATTTGCACTGCAGCAAAAATAAATGGTTGCTAGAGGAATGAAGGGTAAATTAATACATGAACAAATGCTAGACAGAATCTGGATTTGACCTCAAAGGTGATGGGAAGCCACACAAAATGTAGGTGATGGCATGACAATGTTGTATTTGGAGTTCGGGAGACAGTGTTTACCAGCAGCATAACTTAAACAGATTTGGGCTTTTAGCTGGTTAAAACTCAGTGAGCCTACTGAAGACTGCTATGAGAAAATGAAAAAAAAAAAAATTAGAATAAAAAAGATTACTGGGTGTCTCCAGTGGAAAATGTGCATTGTTTAGAGCATGCCCTTCTGGTTATCTAACTCTAGCACTGTATTGTCTTTGAGATATTTTTTTTTTTTTTTTTTTACCTTTTTGTTTTTTTTCATGTCCGGCAACGGATCGCAACCCTCAGTGTCGCGCCCGTACCGGACCGGGACCGGCAACGGGATCGCAACCCTCGGTGTTGCTCCCACACCTCGCTCAGCCAGTGAGCGGGAACCGGTCTGTATGTGGGATCCGAACCCTCGGCGGGAGCGCCACCACGCTCCCAAGCGACGCACTGTAGCAGTGCGCCACCTGGCCGGCCCAAGATATTTTGCAACTCTGTAAGTTATAGATAGTGACATACCAATACAAAATAATTCTTGACCATAGACATGCAAATAAATTCTTTCTGGTAAAGGTTCTGTGAACTTCCCTCTCCACCTCCCATCCTATAGAAAAAGGCCTGTTTCTCCTCTATTTGTAAATTTGGGTCAACCTTTCTTTATTCCAAGTAAACTTTGTATTATTTTGACTTCTGTTTTGATCTGTTAAATAAAAAACTTATAGGAGGCTATTGTTTAGGACTAAGTTCCTGCACTAGACACCAAAAGACCAGACTGAAAATCAAAATGGAGTCAGCCCTGCTAAGTTCCATGTCACCAAACCTAAACTAAGCTGTAGTCTCACCTTCCAAGAACTCAGGAGAGAGATAACAGCCAATTCCCCAAACAGGTCAGTTTAAACTTTCAGTAGGCCCGATAATGAAGTTCCTCCGCTTTAATCCTTACATGAAAAGAACAGCCTGAAGTCACCTGATGTTAAATACATAATCAGTTATTTTTCTATTGTTCTGTCTCCCTGTCCCCACCTTATGAGAAAAGTAACTTTGAAATGACCAATCCGCTTTCTGTTCTTTGTTTCTGGTTCTTCAGCCTCCTCTGTCTATAAAACCAGCCTCCGCTGCTCAGCTAATCGGAACACTTACTCTATTTTATGTAATAACATGTTGCCTGACTCTAGAATCACAATAAAGCCAACTGAGGTCTGTTAAGTTTGTTGTAATTTTTTCCTTTGGCAGAACCAACGGTAACATTTGCCTGATTCCCTCATAATAATGAGTGAAATAAGATCCTTAACATGGTCATTGTATATCTGGGTGAGAGTCATAATCTTACCTTTTTCTTTTTTAAAAAAATTTTTAAAGAAAATTATCCTTTAACAAAAAGGATTAACCATGTGCTTCTTGTAGGGGCTCATCTGTGCCAGGGGCCCTTACC
Organism: Galeopterus variegatus; assembly: GCF_000696425.1. NCBI lineage: Eukaryota > Metazoa > Chordata > Mammalia > Dermoptera > Cynocephalidae > Galeopterus > Galeopterus variegatus. The sequence goes on along the minus strand of NW_007726706.1, from coordinate 515,845 downwards.
CCACGGCGTCCTCTCTATGAAAACTCCCCATCTTAATATCAAGGACAGTCATACTTTCTTTTGAGCAAACAGCTTGTTTTTGTGATGTGTGTGACTGAGGTTCACCTTCTTGCAAAGGCTGCAAAAAACCCGCAGGTCACGTCCACAGCCATGAGGGACCTTTCTTAGGTCAATTTCTGGCTCCATTTTATATCCCCACAGTCGGTTTCCTTCTACTGTCATGATTTACGTGTTTGCGGTTCTCTATGTATCACTGAAAAAACACACCTTAAGTACCTTCTTTTTCTTTTTAAAAAGATGACCGGTATGGTGATCTTAACCCCTGACTTGGTGTTGTCAGCACCACGCTCTCCCAAGTGAGCCACGGGACAGCCCCTTAAGTACTTTTTCAATAAGGTAGATAAAAATAAATGAAATTATATAGACCTGAATGGGGGGTGGTGGTGGTGATAAACAGAAATGAAAAAGGGACAGCTGATTCAAAATACATTTTGTAGGGCTGGCCAGTTAGCTCAGTTGGTTAGAGTGTGCTGTTAGAACACCAGGGTCAAGGGTTCAGATCCCCTTACTGGCCAGCCACAAACAACAAGAACAACAACAAAAAATACATATCAATGGAAGGAAAAAGAAAAGCTGGTAACAGGTTACATAGCAGGAAAGAAGTAGGGGTGAGGTGCGCCCTCACTTTTTAATGTTGACTGAGGTGAGACCCTAAAGGGTTTTGAATTCACCCACACAGGTAGCCGCTTCGCAGGAAGTTTTTGAGGTGTGGGGCAGCAGCAGAATTCAGGTCCTCATCCAGGAAATGCAATAAGCAAATAAGTGTTTGGGTTCTTATGTCCGTGTGTGAAAACGGAATTTGAGAGAAGGCAAGTGTCACCCCAGATTCTAGGCCAGAAAAGAGCCCTTGGATATAGAAAGGCCAAGTCTGAGCACATGGGTCAGCCCAAGTTGGGGGCGGAGCCAGGGGTGGGGATAGGGGTGGGGGTTTCTGGCAGGACAGCCAGGGATGGGCACTGAGAAGAAGGGCTGCCTCTCTCTGAAGTGCTCAGAGGTGTTTTCCATTTGCTGACAAAACCAAATAAAGACCTTTAAGCTGCTACTTTCCCAAATGAGGCCACTCCCAAGTCCCCAGGCTGGTAACAAGGGCACTAAGCCCACAAGCAAACACCACCTGAGGCAGAGAACAAGAGATGTGCTCTCTATTGCCCCATTAGCACGTTCTGGAAATCAATCAAGCTCAGACCTCTCCAAAGACAATGTTTTCCTGGCTTTGCTAAATGCATAGATTTGCTTGTCACTTGGAGGCAGTCAGGACAAACAGAACGGAATCAACTGACTGTATGAAGACAGCCTAAAGCTGGTGCGGTCCGTAATCAGCGTCCTTACACCCAATATGAAGATACCTCAATGAATCGGGAATTCAGAGAGCTTTCTTTATGTGACAAATATGATGTCTGTCTAAGGAAAGACCCCCTTTCCTGGGCCCCTCCTTCCTCTGAAGACAGACAGTTCTCTTGTTCAGAGTGGAAATGGGGCTTGTTAAATATCACAACAGAATGTTACCCATGCTGACTGCAAAAAAGATATGCAAGTCCCACAGCGCAGTGCCTGAGGAACGGAGCTCTTCAGCTTTTAGGAGTTGCAGAGAATCTGAGAAAAGGGATGGACCCTCTGTGCAGCAAAATGAACATTCCTGACACATACACGGACCTCGGTTCTCAACCACAGGGGGGGTTCACAGATCCCAGGTCCATCTATCGACCCAGGTTAAGAATCCTGAAATAGCCCAACAGCTGTCCACCTGGCACTGGTCAGCTGGTCCACTGGTCAAAGTCTGGCTGAGATCGGGGCTGAATGGACAGGGATTCTTCCAGGTTTTCTAGGTTCCACCCATATGGGAGGTGAGCATCGCATGTAGGCCCCTGGAGCTTTGCTCACCAGCCAGATGGTTTGCCTGAACTACTACACATGGGATATGCCTTTATATTTTATTAAGCATTGAAACAGAGGACAGACACAATAATGGGTCTGCATGGGATTGTAAAGTCACAAAGACACTGCCCAGTATAACACTCAAAGTTCATGCCACAAAAAAATAAGCCTGCCTCTGGTAAAGAACATACAGGGCTCCCTCTTAATCAGGAGATGGTTCTCTCTCTGCTTTGGCCATAACGATGTCAACCCCAAGACCTGCACAGCACCCTATCCACGACAAAGGACTGGACGTCCAGGACCTCCTCAGCTCATTGTAACAGCCTTCTCAAGGAGCTTTTTCCACCATTCTAAAGATGGGGAGAGTGAGGCCAAGAGAGGTTAGACTGAGTGGCCCAAAATCAGATGCTGGGCAGTGGCAAAGCAGGCACTCAGACTCCAGAATGTCGCACTCCAAATCCCATATTCATCCCAACTCTCTACATTTCTAAGAACCTCCTAGATCAAAATGATCGAATACATGGGTCACTTTTCACCCATCTATAATCACCCACCCACTTTCTACCTTCCTTCCCTTTCTGACAATCAAAATACAAAGATTTAATTTTAAATTAATTTTTTTGGAATTATATAGGATACTACATATGGGATAATATGGAATTTTTTTATGAATTATATATTCATTATATATAATGAAACGAATAGCACTTTATATTGTGCTATTAAGCACTGATTAAGCACTGATAAATACATTGTAAATTAAAAATAGCATGTCAAAATTGCATTTAATATGCCTACCCTACCAAACATCACAGCTTATCCCAGTCTGTCTTAAATGTGCTCAGAACACTTACATTAGTCTATAGTTGGGCAAAATCATCTAATACAAAGCCTTTTTTATAATAGAGTGTTGAATATCTCATGTAATTTATTGAATACTGTACTGAAAGTGAAAAACAGAATGGTTATATGGGTACAACTTTAAGGTTGAAAAATCGGGGACCACCTGTGTGTGTGTGTGTATATACACACAACAGACATACATGAGATGACTGTATATGTGTGTATCTATACTTTAATACACACATACACATATACACACATATGTGAGAGAGATTAACTTAGAAATTGGAAGCTAAATCTCTTATGGGTTCCCTGCACTTCTGCCCATATGCATTTATTCTAGGAGTTCATTTTTCACAGAACCCTACTAAAACAAACGATCACAAAATTGAAAATCCTCAGATTTGCCAAACCCTGGCCTCCTTCCTGTCACAATTCCTACTCTGTATTGCAGGCTTCAGCCCTGATTTTCCCAACTGTGTCAGTGTTGTACAGAAGGAAAATAGCACTTGCCCCAAATGCTGGGACCAATGTCACAGTCCAGAATTGCTCCATGTAGAGCACCCAAAAGGCTCTGCTGGTGACACAAAACCAGCTGGAATGCAGGGAAGAGTCTGAATTTCACCCCGTGCTTTTCAGGTATCACGGGCAAATGAGCTGATCTGAGGCTACTCCCCTCTGCTCCCCTCCTTTCCTTTAAATAAACCGAGTGTGTAAAGGAGAAGAGAGCTGCTTCTAAACGTACAAAGGCCAGCAGTCACAGTTCAATCCAGCCTCGGGAAAGGGGAACCTCAGGAAGCTGTGCCAGGCTGAAGAAGCCTCTGGAACCAAGAGACAAACAGGCTAATAAATTAGCACTGCTGAACCACTGAGCTGAGGGGCAAGAATCAATCTGATAGGCTGCCTCCTCTTCTAGCTCATGAACTGAGATCACCATCATATGGGGAGTAGCCTCTCAGCTGGAAATTAAATTAGCCCAGCTATAAACCAGGAATGCACAGTGGGAAGAGTCTGAACAGAAGCAACCTTGGGGAGAAACTCCACCACTGGGTGTCCTCCCAGACTCCAGCCTCCTGTCCTGCAAGCCCAGCCCCTCCTTTGTAACTGCTCCTCTGAACAACAGAAGTGGGAGACTTTCTTACTTTGGTTTTCAGATGAAAGCACAGTAATCCAGGGTTGGTAAAATAATGAAAGAGAGGGCTTAATGAGACGAAATGGTCAGAAATTCAGCGTTCAGAAAATACCCAGAGTGAGAAATGTTCAGATTAGAAAGAAAGAAGGAAAAGGGGGTGGGGGACATAGAGAAGGGGAGAGGGGCTGGGGGGTGAACACACATGCGCTCCACCCACACATCCCTCCCTGCAATCGCTCTGTGCCAGGGCTGATCTCGGGGAGAAATTCAGAACAGGTGTGTGCCTGCAAAGCCACCGCTTAATGACCAGGTTTGGCATTTTTGGCACTGGCAGCCCGGCCCTGCTCAGCTTCTAAGAATGCTGGGATGGAGCGGCCACGGGGCTGTTCCTGCTGTAGATCCAAAGAGCCGAGAAGCGGAATTTCTAATTACACGGCTTTCCCTAATGAAAGGCTCCATCCAGACAAGCAGAAAGCGCAGAGCTTGGGGGACGTGGATCCTGAAACACATCCTGAGACTTTCCAGCACTTGCCTTCTCTTCTGGGTGGCATCTTTTCTGATTAGCAGCAAAAGCAATTCCTGTTTAAAGAGATTCAACAGCACTTTGTAAACCCCACTTCCAAAGTGAAACACTTGAAGAAAAAAAAAGGACAGGATAATCTGTATCAGTTACCCTCTGGGGTCAGGATGTTAAGGCTTCCTCACAAAAGTCCTCAGACCCCTCATGCTGTCCTGCCTCACCTCACTTCTCTGCTGTCTCTCTCTGCACCTGCCGTACTTTTTATGGAGACCTCCTTGCCAGGATTCGCTTCCCCACTTGGCCTGTACGTGAACTCCTATTTGTCCATCAAACTTTGCTCTGGTGTCACCTCCTCTCTGAAGCCTTCCCAGAACAGGTCCTCCTCTGCCATGACAGATTTAACCACTCCTTCCTCGGCAGTGTTTGTGTACCTTGAACATCTGTTCTTGTGTGTATTGTGCCATAATTAATTTAGCCATCTCACCCCCTGCCATTACCCCCACTCTCTACAGCCAATCTCCACAAAGCACTTGGGGTTTTTCTAAAATGTAAGGCAGGCCCTGATCCCCACCCTCCACAGCACCCCTGCCCTTCCTTTGACCTTTTCACTCTGGCCACAGTGTCTTCTCACTGGGACATGCTCTGGACCCCCCAATATCCCTTCCTGTCATTCAGTCTATACTCAATGTCACCACTTTTAAAAGGCCTTCCTGACCTCCTGCCTAAAATCGCCCTTTTCTCCCTTCACCTTCCCCCAACATCTCTCATCCCCTCACTCTGTGTGACATTATATTTTTATTAGTATACTTGCTTATTTCTTTACTGCCCATCCCCCTATTAGAATATAAGCTACATGAGGGCAGGGACCGTGCTAATGAAATAGACACTCAATACTATCTGTGAAATGAGTAAATCTGCAAATCCCCAGAGCCTGGCACAGAGTAGATGCTCGAAACATTAATAAAACTACAGGTTGAGCATCCCTAATCTGAAAATCCAAAATCTGAAATGCTCCAAAGTCCAAAATTTTTTGAGCAGTGACACAACGCTCAAAGGAAATGCTCATTGGAAAATTTCACACTTTGGATTTTTGGATTAGGGATGTTCAACCAGTAAGTATAACACAAGTATTCTAAAATTTGAGAAAATCCCAAATCCAGAATACCTCTCCTCTCAAGCATTTTGAATAAGGGATACTCAACCTGTATAAGGAAAAAAACTAACATCAGTGGACATTCATATCCAGAGAAACCAAGAACTAAATGAATTCACTTGAATCCTTCCTGCTTCCCTGTGCCCACAGCTGATTTCCAAGTGGATATAATACTCAAAGGCTTCCCTAAGGCTGGTTTCCTCTGGAAGGAGGGCACACGGCACCTGTGTTCTCAGTACACTCTACTGAGTACAGAGAAGTCCAAGGATTTTATAATGGAGACAAAACAGCACCAAATCCAAATCAGAATGTAACTGACAACCAACCAGCAGCTGGAAATTCTCTATGGAGCTCACACGTCAAACATGACTGAGGGGGCAACATAGAACCTAACCCCACCACTGCACTTGAACAGTGCAGTCATTCAGGGAGTCTCTTCACCTGCAGCCCAGGCCACTGCTGTCTGCCGGTGCCTCATCCACCCCCTGAGCTTCTGGGACCCACAATCCATTTGCCACATCTGGGTCAACCACAAACGACTCACACCAGCAGGCAACGTGCTCTTGCATGCCCATCCCCACACCCACATCCTTAAAAGACACCATCTGGGTAAGATGAGGTAGCTTCGATCAAAGTCCTCAGAACAAATGAAAGCTTAAGTCTCGGGGAAGCTGGTACATCTGCTCCCTGGCAAATGCTCTTTGTACACAGGCAACGTGCTCTTGCATGCCCATCCCCACACCCACATCCTTAAAAGACACCATCTGGGTAAGATGAGGTAGCTTCGATCAAAGTCCTCAGAACGAATGAAAGCTTAAGTCTCGGGGAAGCTGGTACATCTGCTCCCTGGCAAATGCTCTTTGTACAGAACACAAAATTGTCATGAGCCTGTTCTGTACTTCTGTTTCCATCTGGCACTGGAAGAAAACACAACCCTAAAAATAACCATGAATGAACAGTCTAAGGAGGAGACAGGGCCGGTGCAGGGGGCCCAGCTCCCCCTGGCAGCCCCTAACCGGGAGCCCACCAGCTGTGCTTCCTGGGACCACCACTCAGCCCTGCTGTCTGTCTCCTCTCAACAGAATCAGACTCTGGACCAGGGAACCACAGTTCTGAGCCAGGCCTGATCAGTAACGACACTCACTTTTATATGCCAACATGGAAGCTTCCCGAACTTCATTGAGTTCCTCCACAGTGAGTGACGGGAATAGGGAATGCTATCGGGGAACACTGAGCCAAATCAGGAATGACATGGGGCTTCTCCAGACCTGCCTGGGATGCTGAGACAGAGGGTGAGGATTCGCCCTGCCCTGCCCAGCTGGGCCAGAGAGCAGCGGCCACGCAGCGTTCCCTTGCCCCCTTGCTCGTTGTGCTTGCTGAGAAGTCCCTCGGGAGGAATGGCAGGGGTCCTGCCTGGGCAGAACTGGTTGAAGGAGAGACAGAGGCCGGCAGGGAGTGGCCTGCGGTGGCTCAGACCGTCTGCTGCTCCACACCACCGGCCTGGGGAAGCTGGTCTCTGGAGCCGCTGGGGGCTGGGGAAGAACAGCTCTTTCCCAAAAAACTTCAAGCCACAGAACGAAGACCCTCTGGACCTCATCCACGTTACCCAGGGAGGCGACAGGGAGGGGGTGTGTGGACTCTCCCGAGCACACACCATCGGGACCAATGCTTATCCTGGGAACTCCAAGAGCCTCACCGAATCATCCAGCAGGACTGAGTGCTGTTCATTTTAGAAAACCATCTATGCGTTTTCTTGCTTTCTGCACCTCCAAATACCAAATTATTTCATTTTCCTCAAAAACACATGAAAAGAATTCAAATGAGAAATATATGTAAAAATTGTGAATTTCTTTGATACGAGTACGAGAGGCTCTGCAGGTCTGCAAAACTCCCTTTGGCCTGTGGGATGAAGGGCCTCTCCTTCATGTGACATTCCAGCCTCTCCACTCTGAGCCAGCCTCCCAGCCCCTCTCCCCTAATCCCTGACATGCCCCTGGCTCCACCCAACCCCCAGTGACCTACCACGCCTGTCTGAGCCTTTTTCACATGGAGTTTCCCTGCCCCAAACACCATCTAGTTTCTGGACAATTGGTCAGTCAACTCCTATTCATGCTTCAAAGCCCAGCTCAGGAATGGGCCCCTCCTCTCTGCTCCCACATCTCTCACTTTCTTCTATCTTACCTCTCACTACAACCTTCAACCAAGACAGTGAGCCCCCTGAGGACTGTGACAATGGCTTAATACCAAGTGTTCACATACTGCTTGACCCATTCCAGATGTTCAAACACTGCCTGGTGGGTGATATTATTCACTCCTGAGTGAATGAATGGGTGATAGACACCACATTCCTCCATCAGCAGTGCCACTGAGGTACTCCGGTCAGGAATCGGCAATAAAACTACCTTGCTGTTGCCTGATTTTCACAAGGCCTCACAGAAAGAGAAGGCGAGTATCAAATATCCCTTTAGAAGATGTGTAACTGTATAGGAAGGGAAGTGCGATAAGAACGAGAAGCTAGTCAAGTACATGCAATGGAGAAGCCCACTCCGGTGTGAAACTCTTCGCCTCCAGACCACGTGAAATGCCCTTTCCAAATGGCTCCTCCTGAGCAAGGGCTCAGGGTGGAGGTGAGGGGGCGATCCAAGCGGGTGTTAGAATTTCCTCAATAGGAGGAGCCCATGGTAAGTGTATCAGGGGATAATAAGATCATTATAGCAAGCTTAGAGTACTTGGAAGGAGAATCCAGATACTCCTGTAACTCAAGTTTTATACAAGCAAGTAAATCAATCCCCATCTCCCTCTGTTAAAAGGTTTCATTTGCCTCCTTTCCTAGTGACACCTAATCTGAAAGTTTCCTTTGTTTCCAGTGCTGTGTGACTATAGAACACTTTTAAGTGTTCCCTTTGGCCCCAGATATAAAAAGGAAAAATGCATTTTTTTAAAAAGTGACTGGCTTTGTTTTCAGCTCAAGGCTGTACATGTTTATATGTGGCACTCATGTATTTAGCAAAAATCTCCACATCACATCCAGGGTGAACACTCATCCCGGTGCTAGCATAAAACATACACAGACCACAAGAGCTACGCTGTGCCAGGCGGGGTGGAAAAAAGCTTCACCTTTTCCAAAACCATCAAACATCTTGCTCTGTAAACACCGCCGACACAGAGCACTTACCTTTGAAAACAGACCTGAACTGCTTGAGGGAAAGCCGAACCTGCAATTAGCCTGCTTACAGAACAACAGCAAGGGGAAGCCTACCCAAGAAGCTTCCAGCAAGACCTGACTTGAAGTCCTGATCAGCAAGTCGGCTTCCCCTGGCCTTAGCCTCAGCAACTTTCTATCCAGTGTGCTTGATTTACTGCAACTCCACTTTTTGTTCTTTATTCTTTTTGCAGCAATCATCTTGGGGGAAGGAGGGGGATGCAGACACCTTCAGTGTGAGATGACATCACAAGCAGGAGATGTGTGGAGCTGAACTCAAGAAATAGCAAGTGGTGGCCTGTTCCAAAGGGTGAAGGTGGACAGAGACAGAGCACAGGATCAGGGGTCAAACTCTTAGAATTACAAGGAAACTCGGAGACTTGTCCTGCTACTAACATGCTCCAAATTGGAATCTGGATGAACACTATTCCTCAGGATACTAGTCGGTATGAATGAAAAGAGGATTCTATATGCGAGGGGAAAAATGCTGAGTTAAAATTAAACAGATTTTCGTTTTGTTTTTAGCCGCAGTAGTTCTCAGGGTTTTCAATATGCTGACATGGAAATATTTTTTCTACACATCACTCATTAATCTTTCCAATATTTTCTGTTCACTGAAAAAATTGGGGACAGTGCTTCTCAGAGTATGGTTGGTCAGCAGATTATCCACACACCACCCCCAAGGAGATAAATACTAAACCTGAGGGTAAGAGTTTAAAAGCTATAAGTAACTTGACTTTGCTACAACATCCAACGTCCATGAACTTGATGGACAGAGTATAGGCCAGTGTGGGTGTCGCATGGTAGGAGGGATATGGCACGGGCTGTGTGCTAGTCATGTGCAGTAGGACAACATATTGGCCCACATGGATTGGGGAAAATGTGGTCATATACTAGAGTTTTCTGAGCACTAGTGCTTAGGAAACACTAATGGATCCAATCTCTATTGCACACGTGAAGATCCTGACACCAGAGAGAGAAAGTGACGTGCTCCAGGTCACCAAGTGTTCTTAGCAGAGGTCTGACCCTAAGGGTTGCCAATTTGGGGGCCAGATGGAAGAAGAGCAAGTTAGAGAACTAAAAAAAAAATTTAAATAGGAGAAGTATGTCACTGAAAATGATTTTATGGTGGTGATTCTGATTTTAAATGGCATGCAGCTAAGGAGACCACCACGCAGCCTCTCCCGAGATCTCTACAGAGGTATAAAGGAAAACGAAGTCAAAGAGATAATAACGAAGGCCAAACTACAACAAGAATGTCCATAATGAGCAGAATTGAGGAAATTCAATCCTGAAATGTGCATACCTGAAAAAAAAAAGTAGGAAAACACTAGCAGCTGTCCACTCAGTATGGTTAGAATGACTGAGGCTGGCAGAGCCTGATGCGCTAAGGGGCAGTGAAAGGGTGGGGCCAGTGAGGGGTGGGGCCAGTGAGGGGTGTGGGTAGCCAGAGGAACACGCCCCCCACAGGCCCATCTGCTCCCAGCTCCAGCCAGTCCCTGCCATGAGAAAGGCAGGCCTGGTCCCGTCAGATCCTCTATAAAAGACGCAGGAAATCTGAATTTGTATGTGAAACTTCCCAACCCGTCAATATTAAAAATGAATTTACGTTTTTAAATTCCTATGAACATCCACTCTACAACTTCATAAACATTAAGTTCAACAACAAGAAAAACTAATCCATGGTGGTAAAAGGTGATGTCCTTGGGATGGGACAGTAACTGGAAGGGGACATACAGGTAGCTTTGGGGGTTCCTAGACTGCTGTTTCTTGACCTTGGCACTTGTTACCAACATGCTAATATGTTTACTTTGTGAATATTCACCGGGCTGTGCACTCCTGATCTGGAGACTTTTCTATAGGTATGTGAATAAAGATTTGACTAAAAAAATCCACAGGCCAGATTTATATATAAAATAGTACAATGTCTGGGATCTCCTTCAAATAATATCAAAAAGAGAGAACACGACACTTCCTTAGAAACGATGAAGGAAGTCTTGGGAGAGGCATAAAATAAGGCCATGTTGAGAAGGAGGGTCTAAGAGCGTGGTATTCACATAAGTGCTGTGATCCTTCTCAAGTTTCTTCCCATGTGGAAGGAGCATTAAATTAACTGATGCTTGAAAGAAGAGGGTGCCATGCCGAAGGGACAGGGCACACAGCTGGTCTTGGCATGGATCAGGGTGGTGACTAGCAGGGCTAGCAAGCTGCAGAGCAAGAGCCAAGTTCTCCGTTAAGGGCATAAACTCAGGGTGGGCTGGGTCTTCTTTATGATAAGACTTTCTTGTGCACAGCTGCTAGGGACAGTACAAAACAAGCATCTCCACAGATGGGACAAGGGGGTTTAGGGTATCAGACAATGCATCAGAGAAGCACATCACTTTTGGTGTCATCCCTGTAGCTCTTACTCCAACTGTAACATCTGTGCATTTGACCAACCTTCTCTGACCCCAGCCTCCTTCCATTCCCTCAGCCACTAACCTGTCCTTTCTCTCCACCTGTTCGTGATGGTGCCTGCCACCACCAAGATGCTCAGATTTGAAGTCTTCCAGATCACACGGAAACCCTCCCCACTTACACTTTGTGACCTGTTGCTTCTCTGATGCACTGATGATGTGAATGAAAACTGTCACCATCAATGTGGATGTCACAGCAATAGAGACGGGCTGAGGAATGAGTGTGCCAAGTAAGAGAGAATGAACTTTCTCTGATGCACTGATGATGTGAATGAAAACTGTCACCATCAACGTGGATGTCACAGCAATAGAGACGGGCTGAGGAATGAGTGTGCCAAGTAAGAGAGAATGAACATAGGGGTAGACAGAAAGAGTAAAAAATATAATCTTGGGGATACTTTTATGTAGAAAAGTCTGTGTCTTTGGGGGCATGGAAATAACAGAAGAGATGGCTTAAACTGGTCCATAAGGAACATCTCATCGAATCTGAGGCAGGTATAAAAGCTCCACGTGGTGGAGTCTGATGGGCCTGCAGAGAGGCATTCCTTTCTTCTTTGGGTTCAAGAGGCAAAGCCACCTACAGATACAGCTGTATGACCTCAGGCAACCTCTGTGAGCTTTGGTTTCCTCCTTTGCAAAATGAGGGAAATCGCTCAGGAAGGATCACTGTGAAGATTAAATGAGCGCGGGCCCACTCGCCAGCCACAGCAAGACCTGGCTCAGCTCCCAGCCGTGGCGACTTTTCTCGTCCTGTTGCATCACCCAGTAACTGACATTCCTGCCCCTCTTCTCACCTCCTGAGCTCTCTTTGGAAAACTCCTGGAAAAGTAAAATACAACATCACATCTTAAAACTTTCACTGTTATCTTATGCTTTCTCTTTTCCCTAAAATGGTTTTGATTTATTAGTGATTCGACAGGACTAGTCATTTTTTTTTTATCAGTGCTCTCTTTAGTCCACCGACTAAAACAGTCTCCTCAAGGACAAGTTTGTGGCTCTTGCACTTCCTTGGTGCCTCAAGTGTTGCCGTGTACAGCACTTGAGGAGAGTGCTCCAACAGGATCACTTAGGGCAGTGAAACTACTCTCTACGATACTGAAATTGTGGACACATGTCCTTATACATTTGTCCAAACCACAGAACGTACAACAGCAACACTAAGCCCTAATGTAATCTATGGACTTTGGGTGATAATGATGTGTCAATGTAGGTTCATCGATTGTAACAAATGTACCACTCTGGTGCTGGATGTTTATAGTGGGGCAGGCTGGGGGGCAGGGGGTTAATGGGAACTCTGTACTTTATTCAATTTTGCCATGAACCTAAAACTTCCCTAAAAAAAAATAGTATATTTTTTAAATAAGTGCTCAATAAATCCTTGTTAGATATATGAGAAAATAGGTAAACATGATTTATAACAACGTACTATTCATTAATTATGGCAAAAGATTTAAAATGGTCACCTTTGGCTCTCTCCATTAAGTATTTCAAGTCAATGACAAAGTAATGGTCACTTCCCTGCCTTGCTCTCTCTACCCCACCCGCTTCCCACGCACACCCACTCACCCACTTGGGGCTTCCGTAAAAGCTCTTTGGTGGGAACACAATGTTTACTTCTTTGTGTATCTGTGTTAACTGGCAGCACCAGCATATGCTAAGTGCCTAGAGACTCCGGAACAATCAGACAGGAGGGCACCAGGGACCAGCCAAACAGCACATCAAGAGGAAGGGCTGGGCCCAGCCAGGACCAGTTTTCAGACTGAGAGGCCAGGAGGGGGCAGGGAGAGGCTGCTCAGCCGGGGGAAGGCACCAGGAGTGATGTGGAGGGGAATTACTGTTCCCTAATTGCCTGCTGTGTGTCCTCTCCCCTGGGAGACTGCACCTTAATGGAAGTATGGACAAAATCTTGCATTTCTTTAACATCTTGTGCAGCACTGAGCAATGTCCAGTGAGGTCTTCTGCTCTTTTCACACCCATCACCTACCTACATTCCCCCCACCCCCCGTTAAAAAATCCAGAGAAAAGATGGCCTCATTCAGAGCACAACAAAATCCTCAGCGTCATGGACTAGGCCCATCCTGAGAGGAGGAGGCTTTGGCGGGTTGAGTCCACCTTGGGCAGCACTAGAGGGGGTGAGCCTGTCAGTGCCCACAGGGCTGGGGGCGCAGAGAGGGGACTCAGAGGTGGTCCAAAGGGAGCTCCGAGCAGGGGACAGCTGCAGGCCTGGACTCAGGGCCTGAGGAAAGGAGGTCAAGCCCGAAGAGTGTGCGAGAGGGACTCGGGAGCAGCGGGGGCGGTGCTGGGGTGGGGACGGGTGAATCGGTGTCAGTCCAGGTCCAAAGGGAGCTCCGAGCAGGGGACAGCTGCAGGCCTGGACTCGGGGCCTGAGGAAAGGAGGTCAAGCCCGAAGAGTGTGCGAGGGGGACTCGGGAGCAGCGGGGGCGGTGCTGGGGTGGGGACGGGTGAATCGGTGTCAGTCCAGGGGAGACTCAGGAATGGAGGCTTGAGAGTTTTTGGCCTTTTCCTGTCCCTCCTGTCCTGTCTGTCCCAGTCCGTCCCACTCTTCTCTTCGTCCCGACATGGAACCGGCCGTATTGTGGAATGAAGCTACTTTGGGTTATCTAGCGAGCGTGCTGAGTCGCCTTTAGGGACCCGGTGCAGAAGCGGGTGAGCTGACAATGACATATGCTTCCTCGGAAGAGAGAAGGGGCGGGGCGAGAAGGGACGCAACATCGATTCCCCTCCTTGCGAGCAGGCCCCTCCCCCGCCCCACAGCCAGGTCCTGAAGGGACCGAGTGTCCGCCTCGCGCCTGCAGAGCTCACCCAGGCCCCCCGTCCCAAAGGCCGCGGGGCAGGGAAGGCGCGTCGCACGGTCCCCTGCTCTACTCGACCGACATCCAGGGACACCTCCGCTCCAGAAGGCGGGGCGACTTGTGCGGGAAGGTGTAGAAAGGACAAAGAGGGCGGAAAGGAGGGAAGCGAGTACAACACACGAGCTGACAGACTCGGCTCCGAAAGCGAAGGCGACCCAAGACCGGCTCAGCGGCACCGAGTCCACGCGGAGGAGCCGGGGACGGCCCCGCCCCCCACGGGCGGGGCTTCGTGCACGCAGGACACCATTGGCTTTGCGGCGTCCCCTCCGGCCAATCAGCGCAGAGACGAGTCCCTGCGGCACCGCCCACTGCCAGCGCGGGCCTCTGGGCCCGGCTCAGTCCAACAGGTGAGGCCCGGGCGCAGGGGGCTCCAGATGGTCACGTGGGCGCGGACGCCAGCCCCGCCCCCAACACGGGGAAGTCCGCCATCTGTCTCCAGGACTCAGCGGTCCTGGGGCCAGGTGCAGCGGTCCCACGCGACACAAGGGCCATGCTCACTGGTCCCCGAGGCCTGCCAGTCTCGGAGCCATTTTCTCTGCCATAGCAGCGCCCTCGGCCACCCTTCCAGGACTGGACGCCTACGCGATCGCTCCTCTGCTGCCAGCAAGGAACAGACACGTGGCAACCTAGGGCTCCGTCTGGGGCCATGTTGGGCACTTCTGTCACCAGACCTGAAAAGGGGGCCGGCTCTTTCCTCTTACCCCCCACTCCATTCATTAAATCAAGAGTGCACGTGAAAAGATCTGTGTCTCCTCACCTCTCCTCCCAGTGGTTTTTCAGTCTCCATTTGCTTCCCAAACCTCATATTGCTCAGAATCATCTTGCAGCGTTTTGTGCGTTTCTAAGCAAGAGTAACCGTGTTACGTACTGTGGGGAGAAGACTTGGGGGGAAACAGGGACCCTGAATCACAGCCCCAAGTCGCTTGGTGAACACACATGGAATCGTTCTCGTGTAGTCAAAGGTGTTCAGAAGTACTGACCCCTTGGCAAGAAAGAGGCTGAAATACGAGTACAATCAACATGATGTTAAACCAGAGTCTTAGTTTTTTTCACATTTGCCATATTTAGAAGAAAAATATTTTATCCCAACAATGTATCATGTGTGTGCTTTTTTTAATGTTGAGAAAATTTAACTCCTCTCTGGCAGTACTCCTTAACCAACTCTATCGCTACAGATCTGCACTCATAAATTTTTAAAAACAGTGCTCTTTGGGGAGGCAAAGTCTGCAGTACTACTTTGCTATTTACACGTGTTTCATTGGTGACACATGAAGTAAATTTTCTGAATGACCAAGTAACTTAGGCCATATTTAATTTTTTTAAGCCACAGACTGTGTATGAAATGTGTATTTAAAAGAACAATTTAAGATATAATATAAAGGAAATTAATACCACTCTTATCTACATACGAAGAAAATTAATGGTGGGTTTTATTAGTATTAGCGGTATTTTAACACTTAGCCTCTTGGCTGCAATGAAAATTATTTATTGTCTTGTGATTAAGATGGTAATTGCTCCTTATATCCTAAAATTTCCCCCAAATCTCTTAACAAGAAAAATCAGAAATAAAAATCAACATGCATTAACATCAGTTTTACTTGATGTTAGTTTTATTTTGGCATAGTTTGAAAGGAATATGATAGTCATAAGAAGATAATGTTTTAAATATAAAAAAAGCTTCATGCTCTACTTACAATTAGTTTTCAAAGATATCAGTATCTCATTTCTTTTCGGTCATGGTAAATGTTTTCATTTGAGGTAGGCAGCATATTGTTTTCATTACCCTTGAAAATATGCCACATACTTGGGGTATTCATTTTGCTGGGATTCCTTGCTATCCCAGCATTCTAAGACTGAAATTTCCTTTACTGTCTGAAATCATCAACTGTTAAATGAGAGAAGTAGCGCCCTATTTGGAAACTAACTCTATTCACAGCAAAAGAAATGCTCATTATGCTCTGCCTTTAGAGTGGGCATTTTGTGTTTCTATCAATCAACTTAATTTCCATGTTCATAGAGTGAGAACATAAAGTATTCAAAAAAGTACTGACACAGAAAGCAGTCAGCAAGCAGTCCTAGTCACGTATTTCAGTTCTGAAGCTTTAAAAGATCCACCTCCACGATCCATAAGACTAGCTGACTGGTGGGTTTTTGTTTGTTTTTTTCTTTAAATTCCTGGTGCACTTTTAATTATAAGCAATTTTAGTGATTCAAAGAGTCATTTTCTATAACTAGAAAACCTTATGTCCTCAACATATTTTAATCAAAAAAGTAAATTAGCATACAAATTTGAAATGAGGTTTTGTGACATATTGATTTTTCAAAATATCAATAAGTTTTTCTTCAAACAAAAATAAAACGCCAAACTAGAAAAACAGAAGCTGTGACAGGTCACTTTGAAACTTTAAATATAATTTTAACTGAGAAAATATCTGTCATAAATATTAGTCTATATTAAATTATAAATTTTCAATTATCAGGTTCCATTAAAAAAGCAAAATCTACTTTAGTCAGCATTTAATTCCTAATTGTAGTATTCTATTTTGATAAATGTTTTATAAAACATGTATTAATATTTGATTCTGTAACCCACAAATATATATAATCAACAGAAAAATTAAATTAAAAAAATAAAACATGGGCTGCAACCTATATTTTATAGACCTGTTCGATAATAACATCATTTGGAAGATAGTAAGCATAATTTAATTCATATATTTCAGCATTTTATTTTTCTAAAACAAATAGGTTGCTATTAAATATTGACTATTTTATTAACTCAGAGCATCTGGGAAAACACTTATGATTAGGTTAATTTATGTTATATTTTCCCCTCAACTTGTAAAAGATTAATCAACCATTTTATGGTCTAATTTAGGTGCCTAATTAAAAACAGAGTTCAACACATGCTACACTGTCTTGCTAATAAATCTTGACAGCTTTGTAACATGATGGTTTGTATTTCAAATTGCTGCATATAAATGCAGATTTTTGATCTTCACCCAGCAGCTTAGAAGTGAGCTGCATACTTGGTTTAAACTCCATGACTGAGAAAGTGCAATTACTTCAAAAGGGATTATCCCCAATCAGATCTTATCTTAAATTTCCCTTAGTGAAGACAGAAACAGTCTTTGCCACCAGGTTTTTGAAAAAAGACTAGGAAAATGTGGAGGAAATTAGTTTTCTCAGTGTAAGGAAAATTGCTATGTTTAGCTATTAGCCTTCAAGAGAGAGATTTCTGAAGTTTTAGAATCTCATACTAAAGAAATCTGCTCAAAGTTTGCTATAATTGTCTTCTAGTTAATAAGTACAAGTTAATTATTCAGTCTTGATTTCGGGACACTCTGTTTAAATGAATAAATTAATTCCAAGAAATTTTGGAACATATCTTTTAACCCTACATTCCCCTATACCTTGCAGACTTATAAAGGGCGAATGGCAGAGAATAAATTTACTCCTCAGGAGGGACACTTGCTGTTTTCTCAGCCTCTATACTTGGGGGTATTTTTGTCATTTTAATGACTCCTTTGATTCCGACCGTCCTGTGCAGAGAAATGAAACTGCCACAGGGGTGTGGTTATCCTTACTCTAGTTACATACCAACTTTAGATAGAGTAACTAGCCTGTTTTCGAGTTGATATTCTCTTAAAGTAAATGACAAAGTGAGCAATCTGCACTGAGATCACTGAAGGCACATTAGAAAAATGTCAAACTCTTTTAAAGCAAACCCAGTTTTGAATTCACCATATATGACTAACATCATGTTTGAGCCACTTAAGCAAGGAAGCATGGCACAGAATGATCTCTGGAGTGCTACTTGGGTTGGTATACTAGCTCTGCCACTTTTCAGCTGTGAGAACTTGGGCAAGCTGCTTAACCTCTCTGTGTCTGTTTCCTCATCTGTAAAAGTACCTGCTTCACAGGAGTGTAATGAGGATTAAATTTGCTAATCCTGTAAAACCTGAAACAGTGCCTGGCACATACGGAAAACATTCAGTGAGTGTGAGCTGCCAACATTATTAACCCCCCTCCCCCACGCACACACAATACTTTGTTTAATGATGGCCACAGCATGAAAGTGTCAGCTTATTTTGTACGACCAAAAATGGAAAAGGGAGTCAAGGTACGGAAGGGGGTTTCTGCCACTGTAAAGTCTAAGGCATATTTCTGTATAAAAATAATAATTACACAACATTTGCCTAACTTAACTCCCAAAATAAGGTCATTAAAATTTATGAAAATCTACCAAAACTTAAGCCAAATCAAAAAGAGAATCTTCAAAAATTACATATTTAATTGTGGGCCATTACAAGTTTGAATCAATATTCAAACAGGCAGGATGCTGTCTCCACCTGCGCCTGTGTGGAGTTCTCCTGAACCCCACAGCTACAGCCCCCTATTTCTCAAACACCATCACACCCTTGGACCAGAAGGTTTCACCAGATAGTCCCGATCAGCCACTCCTCATCAATTAAATTGGGGAGGCCTGATTCGAGACAGCTGGATAATAACCCGGAAAAGTAAACCCAGAAGAGTCTGAATCGCAGCCTGAGACGAACTCGGGTCCCAGCGCGGACACACAGCACTCTGGCTGGTGGCGGGGTCAGCTCCGCGCCGCCACCTCGGGGTGGGGGGTGAGGGGTCATCCCACCCCGACCCCTCCTGATCTGGCTGATGGTGCCTCGGTACGTTCAGTGCAGGAAACTACAACCCAATTCCAAAACGTCAAGCAAATCCGCCCAGGCCCTGGGCTACTGGTTAGGCCCTTAGCAAGGCTGTGTATCAACCAATTAAACATACACTCAGACACAGCTATGACCTCGTCCTCCAACAGACTATGACGCTGACCCTCGGACTCAACCATCCATACCCATAACTTTTTTTTTTTGTCCTAAATGTCTCCAAAATGTCTCCCCTCTCTTACATTTTCTAGTTTTGAGGAGTTGCTTTAGCCACGTTTCTGAATTGCAGCTCGCTGTGGTTAATTATTATTTACGCTCTTCTGCAATTGGCTGCCCGGCTGTACGGAAGGAGCGACAGACCCAGCGCCCCTGGTGCAAAGCAGGGCTGGCCCGAGCAGAGAGAGCGCGAGCGCCGGCGAAGGGCGCAGCCCGGGCGCCGGGTCTTATGTAAAGCGCTCCGGCCCAGGCATCTCCTCCCCGCGTGGTCTGTTGGAAATTGAAACGGCCCCCTTCAAAAGCACTGTCAAATGCACACATTTGCCCAGACATCCAAAATATTCTTAGCTTTTAAATTAAGCATACAGAATTTAAACGATTTTTTTTCCCTTAAAAAAATCCACCAGCCCCGCGGCCGCGTCGTGCCCTGCTGGAGCAGTCCGGGGACGCAGCACTTGGCACCGGTTGTGGCATTTGCAGTTTGCTTCTCCCGCCCCTCCGTCCGCTGCATCACCGCCCCGGGCCCTGGGCCTCCTGTCCCGACGGTTTACGGAGACGGCTCGGGACTGGGGTGAACCTCGCGTCCGCCGCGGGTCCCCAGGTCCAGTCGCCCGGGCTGCACTACCAGCTGCCGGCGCGCAGCGAGGGCTTCCAGTGCGACTCGGTTTTCTATTCAGTGCTTGTGAGTCGATCCAAAGGAGCGTGGCAGGTGGAGGACGGCCGCCCTGAGACATGGCGTGGATCTTCCTGTGGGGGTTTCCACTGCCTGCCCCAGGTGTTTCTAAAACCGCCTGACATGAAGGGTTCCCTTATGTTCCTGCCGTCTCCTCCCAATCCGGCCCCACGTGTGTCTGATCTCAGAAAACTCCGGGCTGCCTCCGGGCTCGGCGGGATCCACCTGGAAGGACGCTCGTTAAAGGCTGCCACCCGGCCCCGATCCCCACCCCAGGAGGACGAGGGCTGGGGGAATAACACGACCGATGACGACAGCTAACGATGACAGCGGCCCCCACGTGCCGGCGCGGCCCCTGCCCGAGTCCGTGCACTGACCCTTGCCCGCCTGTGCAGAGCCCGCGTGCTCCCCACTGCACGCATGGGAGCACCGGGGCTCACGGGGCGAGCCAGGACCTGCATCCAGGCGGCGGCCTCCGGAGCCCCGGTCTTCAACCGCCGGTGTCCCGGGAACACAACCCCGCCCGGGAACGACCTGGGCAACTCCTGACAATAAAAAACATTAAGGACAAAGGGGAGAGGGGAGGCCTAGGTTGGGAAGGGAGCGGCTTCTCCATCCCATCCGCGTCCCCAAAGTGGGCTGGGGACAGGGCTGGGGTTCGGTTCGCGTCTCCCCTTTTGCTTTCCGAAGCCTCGAGTTTCTCTGAAGCTTATCAGGCCTGGAGGGGGGCCGGAGACTCGGGGGAGTCGTGCTCGCGGGCTGGGGGTGGGGGTGTGACCGGGCCCCTGGTCCCAGGTGGTGTTTCGGAGGCTGGAGTCTGGACCTGCCACCCGCACCCCACCTGAAGCTCGGTCAACCCAACAGCTCACCCCAAAGACCAGTAGCTACGGGAGGCGGTGGGCAGAGGTCACGATTATGACCAGGGACCGCTATCCCTTTGCCACCAGACACACGACCTGACTCGGGGACAGAATTTCCGGAAGCCGCGACCTCTAAGTAACTCTCATTTCTTAACGAATGGGCCTCGATTATTCTTTGAGTCGCAGTGTGTGAAGGGCCATCGGCGACACGCGTGCTTGTCCTCGCCCGCCCGCACCGAGGCTGGGGAGAGGGAACCCGGCGGGCTGTGGCCGGCGCGCCGTGAAGCCTTCCAAGCCGCGCGCCAGTCCCGCCCGCTGCAGTGCGCTCCTTTGCCCAACAGGGACCAGCACCGCTCCACGCTCCGCGCGCCGCCCGCCCGCCCGCCGGCCCGGGCCACCCCGTAATAACTTCGTATAGCA
>NW_007726706.1:493535-494596 GCF_000696425.1 Galeopterus variegatus | reverse complement strand
ACCCGCCTTTGGGTTCCGGTAACATGAAGGACTGTGACAAAAAAGTGAACAGACTGCCGGCCCGGCAGGACGCCGTCGCCCCCACCCTCTCTCCTCATCTGGTGAGCAGAGGCTGCTCGAGAAGTTGGTCTAGGGAGGAGACCGCGACCACAGGGGCGCAGAACACGCCTCCCAGCGTCCCAGGCTCCGCGTGGAAAAATAAAATACAGGCGACGCAGGATCGATTCGTAGGGAACACCGCCACTGTTAGGGGAATCCCGCCTCGCTGAGCGCGGTCCCAGTCGCTGCTCCGCTTCTCGGCGGCGAGGTCGCCGGATTAATTCTAGGGCACCATGTCCTACTGGGCCGCCAGCGCTCCGCGAGAAGTTTCTGTGGGCTGGGGAGGAGCAGAGCTGGGAGCACTCTGGACCATGCCGGGGCGGAATGCTCAGCCCTCAGCTGCTGGCGTGCACCGTGAGTGGTTCCTCTGCCCCTTCCTGCCCCCGGTGGTCCGAAGCTGTACCCCTGCCACTTCCCCCAACAGACGCCACGTGTGCCTTAGCTCCCGGTCTGGATCGCGGCCGGCGCCCCTGCCCCAGGCGGGGAAACTCACCGGTACCAGGCGAGGCCCTTGTCGTAGCTGCGGTCGAAGAAGTGGGGCTCCGCGCCCACGGCTCGCACGTCGGGGTGCACCCGCAGGAACTCCAGCAGCGCCCGCGTGCCGCCCTTCTTCACGCCGATGATGATGGCCTGCGGCAGCTGCTTGCTCCCAGACCCGCTAAAGAAGCTGGAGATGGGACTAGGGGAGTCCGGAGCCTCGGGACTCTGCTCCTCCTGGCTCGTAGCGCCCTCGGCCAGCTCCTTGCCCGCAGCCAGCGGGGTGGCCGGCGGCGCCCGGAACAGCAGCTTGGGGGGCGTCCCGTCCGGAGCTGTAGCCGGGGCTGGCGGGGAGTGTGCGCCACCGGACCCCGAGCCCAGCAGCAGCAACCCGGGCGCGGCGGCGCACGAGCCGGCGCACGAGTACAGGAACATGTAGAGCCAGACACAGAGCATGGCGAAGAGCAGCGCGAGCTTCCTCTTCA
>NW_007726706.1:488442-491940 GCF_000696425.1 Galeopterus variegatus | reverse complement strand
GGCAGCTGTAGCGGCCGCGGCTCTTGACATGTTGCCCGGGAGGAGCCGCAACTGGAACGGAAAGTCGGGGCGGCGGTAACTGCTGGCGGAGGGGCTGCTCCTGCTGCGCCGCGACCCGCTCCGGGCCAGGAGCACGCTGCACTCCCGCGCCCTGGCCACTCCAGGCGGAGCGCACGGCCGCTGGCCGGGGCTGCCTCCTCGCAGCCCTGAGAGCTGAGCCTTGAGCGCAGCCCCGGCGCTTCCCCGCAGAGGCTGCGGAGGAAAACTGCGCAGGAAGAGAGCAGGAGACCGAGCTGGAGTGGGCGGGCCCGATCTTCCGGAACGACGGGCCGCTCTACCTACCAGAACCCCGGAGCTCCATGCAAATACGGCCTCTTCGCCGGGGGCTCAGCAGCCAACCAGCTCCTGGGACGTGGGGGTGTGGAGAGGGCTCGGGGCGGTGGCAAGCGTTCGGGGGTTGCTATTGGCTGAAGTACAAGGGGCGGGTTCGGAGGGGCGGGGCCAGGGGCGGAGCCAAGGGCTGGTGACAGAAGCAGATGGTGGGAAAGATGCTGCAGTGACCCAGCGCTGGGAGAGGCCCGACCCCACCGGGGGCTGCGCTCCGGCACCCGCGCTCATTTCCGCACTCGCGCCCCAGGAGCCAGCCTTAGCTGTAGTTGCCCAGATGTCGGGACGAGTCCGCATCCAGATGTTTCGCGGGCTGGCTCGTGGTGTGTTCGTGTGCCAGAGTGGGGGCGGGGGGTTGAAGGAGGGAGAGCCGGGCCTGAGATGCACTCAGACCCCGAAGCCGCTCATGCCACGCCGGGGACTCAGAAGGGGGCCCCTCCGGGACAGGCGCCGCTTTAGGAAGTTTAAGTGGCAAGCATGTTTGCAGATCGCTGTCAACTTTCTTTTTTTTTCTGTCTTTCCTTCTTATTCTTTGCCAGGAGCTGATCTCCCTCTGCCTGCGGTTAACTGAGATCCATATCATGTATCCTCCAGAAAAATCTTCTCCAGCCTTCCCAAACGGCAAGGAAAAGTTTGGGGAGAAGGGAGAAAAGAAGGGAGAAATTAACCGGGAGACTGAGTCTGGTAAAAAGTTTCCTGGTCGAAACATGTGTGAGTCACGTGTAGGAAGTTTTGTCTGGATGTGAGTTTGCTGGAGATGTTAGGTTTGAGACAATTTTCTATCCACCCTTTTTCCTGGGGAAATATTAAAGCCAACATTCGCCTTCATTTAGGAGACAATTTCGTTTGCTGCCCTGTGACACTGATTATTAGGTGTTTCCGCCACCGATTTTTTTTTTTTTTTAATCAAACGTCAATTTGGAGCAAATCCGTCACTGCGTTGCCCTTATTTCGTAGTCAAAGTCCACTGGAAGCCACTTTCCCCTGCCCTCTTTGGCCAAGTGACCCACCGGGGGCGGGAAGCGCGTTTTCACGGAACTATGACCACTGGCTGGAGGAGGCGCGGGCGAGGGGTGCTCGAACCTGCTGCGTTCTTGCTCCGGCGTTTGGAGTGGGGAAGCTCAGGATCCTCAAGTTCATCCCGGTCTTGTTCAAAGAGCTTTCGGTGCCTGCAACTCAGCCTCTCCGGGATCAGGGAGCCTGCAACGCCCCGGCTGCTCGCGGTTCCGGACAGAACGTTCCTTCCGATGCGACCCGGCGCGGGCCTCGGGGCTGAGTGTAGCCCACGAGGTGACTCACCAGAGTCGCCGCCAGCGCTGGCTTTCATAGCCCTGGTCGCTCTACCACGCTGTCCCGGACCAGCCACTGGCAGCCGGCCGTGCGCACTCTCTCTTCCTGAGTAAATGTCTCCAAGTGTCCCCAAGTCTCCAAGTGTCCCCAAGTCTCCACAGCCCCACCGCAGGCCCAGTTTCCCTCCGTCGGGAGCAAGCTGAGAAAGTCAGTCTGACTTTAGCAACTTCGGTTCGAAAATGTGCCTGAGCGATTCAGATAAGCCAGCAGCCACCACCGGACCCACGCGCCGCGGCTGTGCTCCCAGCGACCGCTCTGTGACTACCTTGAGCCTAACACATTATCCTACAAGACCGTTGAGGGAAACAGTGTGGACAGCGGATCTTCCTCCCCCTTTTACATTCTCGGGGAGAGCAGCTCTCCAGTCTTCCTTGCCCCCTGTGGCTAGGATGTTGTTTGTTCTTGAGAAGTGACTTTTCGCCCTTAATTTTTAATTTAATCAATTAATTCTTAATTTATTTTAGACTTCTAAAACATGAAAACAAATATATTTCTGAGCATTAGCCTTACTCTTTACTTTGAAATATAAGGGAAAATGTTAGTGTCTCTGAAGGATGTGTCTTCAAATACACTTTATTTAGGTGGGAAATAAAGTCACTGACTTGTTTTTGGCGGATTGTAGCTCCCACGTGGCCGACTTCAGGCTTGGCTGGGTGTGAATCTTACAGTGTTTTAAAGATTCTGATAATCCTAATAAAAGTGGACCCCGTCCTGAGGGCCACCCAGATCCAGTCGACGATTATAAACACCAAGGCCGCCGGATGTATTTGGCATTTCTTTTCTTTCCGGGGATGGAGGGAAGGAAGGAAGGACTGAAGCAAACCCGCGGGAGTCGGAAATGGCCGAGCGCGGCGCGGGGCCGAGAGCCCCGGAGCTAAGTGGCTGCGGGAGCCCAGCCCGCGCCCGTTCGATGCCCTCTGCGGAGAACCACGGAGGGGCTGGCGGTGCGCGCGGCACCGGGGGCCTCCGCTGTCCAAGGTCGGCAGTTCCCCGGGGGCGGGCTGGGAAGCGGGCCCCCGAGAAGGACCTGGTCCGCGACCCGACGCTGTGGCCCTTTTGCCCACCCGACTGGCCCTCCGACTGCCCTCGGGAGTCCCAGGCTGCGCCCCGAAATCCCCAGGCGCGGCCGTCGCTCTGGGTCGACCCTAGGCAAACGCCATCCCTCCCATCGTCCCATTCTGCGGATGTGGAAGCCGAGGCTCGCTCTGCACGGAGCCGTCGGTCCCGCAGACCGTGAGCGCGCTGGGAGCCTCGGCCTTCCCCGTGGCTCCGTGGTGCGCGGTTCCCTCCCGCTGGGCGCCTGGGCATCAGCAAAGCGCCACCACCCAGCCCCAGAGAAAGGCTGATCTTGGATAAACTTCTCGACGTAGAAAGGAGAGAGCTCGGCCCCAACATACCTGTAAGGTCTGTGATTCATCCCGGTCTGTTTAGCACCCAGGGCGGGTGCGCCTCGGGCCTCCGTGGGCTCTACTCTGCGCGGCAGCTCCTGCTGCCATCGACCTGCTGTGTGACCCCAGTCGGGTCACTCTCTGGCCCTAAAATTTTACATCTGTAAAATGGGGGACTTGAGCCCAAAGATCCCAGCAATATTTTACGCCCGAGGTGTCTCGGATTCTGGGCTGGGAGCGGGAGGCCTCGGCGCCACGCGGGCCGTCCTGCCAGCTCCGCCTCCGACCGGCGGCCTTCCCCGGACGCGCCCCACTGCTGCCGCCCGCCCGATCGCAAAGCAGGCGCTTCCCGGGACTGCCTGGACCGGAGCCC
>NW_007726706.1:454278-488183 GCF_000696425.1 Galeopterus variegatus | reverse complement strand
CGATGCCCGCCCGCGAGGGAGCGCTCCGGACCGGGCCGCGCAGCTGCCGCCGGACGGCCGGGAGCGTCACCGCCGCACGCTGGGAAGGGCCCAGGGCCGAGGGCGCCACTCGGAGCTCGGGGCGCCACAGCCCGAGGCGGGCATTTGCCAAGCAGAGGGCGGAGACGAGGCATTCTGTGTAAGAACTGGTGGCTCCGGCGGGAGCTCCCTCGGGGGACATGCACCCATCACCCCACTTTGGACCCTCCACGCGAATCTGGGGCTAACTGCAGCGCATCGTCGCCGTAAGCGCTGCCATTTATGAGGAACACTCTGCAAGCCACACCCGAGAGGTGATCGCCCTTGTCTTGTTGATAAAAAAAGTTTGAAGCCCAGATGGCTTGGGCGACTTGTGCCATAAGGAGTTCGGTTGTGCGCTGGTTCCAAGTCTGTCCTCCACGTTGCACTTGCTCTGGGCCAGGAGGTGCCCTTGCCCCCTGGAGAGTGGGGCAGGGAATGGGCAGGTGGGGAGCCTGAGGGAGAGGTATTTATGCCCCAGGCTCCCTCCTGGCTGGGTCCTGGCGGGTAAGCGGCTCCTTCCACCCATGGAACTCACAGTTCTTGTCAGGAAGTCCTCTCCACACAGCCTGGTTGTCACCAGGTTCTCAAAGGACTGTCCCTGTCTCCCCTTCAGGCCTAGTGTGCTAAGGAACAGCTCCCTCTTACCAAAGGCAAGACACTGTGCTGTTCCTGAGGGTTCTCTCCTCCTCCAGCACCTGGGTAAGAAGTACCTTTGTTACACTCTCCCCAAACTACCCAACCGGAGGGTGCTGTCTTTCCTGCCAGAACCATGACATATGCTACACCAGAGCTGTGTTGCTCTTCCTAATCCGATTCCCAACCACCTACCAGCTGTGTGACTTTGGACAAGCTGCACAGCTCTTCTGAGCCTCAGCTCCGCTGTCCCTCGGTGCTCCATTTATCCTCCTCTCCTGCAAGTACCTTCAGCCCCTCTCTTTCTCCTTTATATTTACCCAGCACAGAAATCCTCCAGGCCAATGCTGTCTTCAGCTTTTGTAGCCTAGCCCTGAGCTGATGGGGGGGAAACATGGTGGAGATGATTGGTCCCGCTTTCATTTTCCCACCACAGATTTCTGATGGGCACAGGAAGGTGGCTGCAGCCCTCCTAAGTGTCTCCAGGAGGCCAACTTTTCCAGCCTCTGAAACAAGCATTTCTTCAACCCTCTACAAGGGACAGCATTTCTCAAAGCTTTGAGAATACAGACAAGGACAGGGGCTTGTCTACACCCTCCACCACCAAACTTTGACACCGCTGGCCCCGGCCACCTCTCCCTTCTTCCTTTTGTCACAGTGGAGGAAGCTGCAGGCTAGGCCCCACAGACAGTGCCTCCCACTAGTACTCTGATCTCAGCCTTTCTGGCCTCAAGGATGTCTCTTCCCCATCTCTTTGCCCCTGAGTCATCAGTATCTCCCTCTGGTGGACACTGATGTGCTAGCCAGACCCCCTCAGTGAAGAACTTGCCACCCCACTGCTGGCGTGCTATCAGCACACAGCCTCCAGCTGTCCACCCCTGCCAGATTGCAGCAAGTTACCACAGAGAGCAACCAGGCTGAAATGTGTGGCCATTCCTAGGGTGGCCCCTAGCCAGTGGCTGCTGCAGGGGATAAGGCCTGCTCCTTCAGCCCAGCTCTGGACATCTCTGAAGGGCTGTGCAAGCTCCAGGGCTTCCTGTGGGGTTGGCAAAGGAGGTTGGACCTGCACCACAGCTGGATTTCTCCCTCTGCCCATGCCTGCTTCCTGCTCCTCCCACCGCACGGTGCCCCTTCCTGTGCATCCTGCGCACCCCCTGGGAACCCACGTGTGTCCCTAGCTCTCTGTGGTATGGTTCCCTTCAGCAAACACACTCCTAATTTTTTTTTTTTTGCTCTTGTTCATAGCAAAATGTACAGTTTCTACACTTTCACCTATTATTTCTGCTTTATTAAGCTAGTTTTTTCTTTGACTCCAGAAAAATTTATACAAGCACCGAAAAAAAAAAATCAAATTTGTAGGAAATGTACACCCCAACTCCCAAGTTTCTATCTCCAGAAGCAACCGGTGTTGCTAACTATCGTATGCAAAAACAAGCAAAAGTCTACACTATCCCCTCCCCCCTTTTTTTCAAATGAAAGTACTAAATAGCAATGCTCTGCCATGATATAGGTGATCATTCCCTATCAGTGTGTGTGTTTTTAAGAAATGCTAACTAAAAACAACTCCAATTTAAAAATTAAAAAAATGAATGAACTTTTAAGCATATCCTTAACTCTGGGAGTATGGTTTCCCAAAAGGCACCTCTAAAGTTAAGAAAAAATAAAATTCATGTGTGTGGAGCCATTTTTCAAACTATATATTTTGCTTACAGACAGTATTTATTCATTCTTTGCTTTGAAAAACATGTAAATTAGCACACATACTTGTTTTCATCCCTCCAACTTTTAAAAAATTAACTAGTGTATACTTTTTTATATATAAAGGTTGATAATATTTACTCTCAACCACAATTACATGAGTTCTCTACTCTTAGCTTTAGTCTCTTGTGACCCAAGGGAGACACAAAACCTGAGAGCCTCATTTTTGATACCTCCCAGTTGGCCAGAACTCATGGAGTGACTGGTTGCTGTCGCTTGTCGCTGTGGGACGCACACATGGGTGCTGTACTCCTTCAAGTCTTGCCTGTATGAGAATGTCTGTCTTTTGCCTTTTTACACTTGATGAAAAATTTGACCAGGTAGAAAAGTCTTGGATTTTACTTTTTTTTCCTCCCCATTTTGACTTTTATGAAAGTTGTCCGGCTCTCTACTGGTATAGAATGTTGCTAGTTCATTCTTTGTATCCAGTTTGCAGTTAAACCCATCTATTGAGCACTTTGTTTCAACGATTGCATGTGTTAAATTCAGCATCTTTAATTTTTTTAAACTGCTTATTTGCATGCCTCAGTTCTCTACTTTTTCTCGGTGAGCTCATGCTCCTGGGTGCTATCAGCTAAGGAGCTGATAACATGGAGCAGGAGGAGGAAGCCCCCCCAGCCCCCGTCCTACCCTGTTCTCCTCCATGTGCTTTCCAGGGAGGGAGGGAAACTGGTGTTATGAACCGGTCTCCACTACTACCTCTATAGCCTCCTGCCCTTCCAGCTTCAGATGACTCTACCTCTCAGGGTACAATTATTTCTGAGTACTGCTTGCCTACATTGCAATTATACAGGGGAGGTGGTGGCAGACAGATGTGAGGGGAGGAGCTCCTCTGGGCTTATTTCCTATTCTAGCAACTGGCCCTCTTCTACTGTAGGCTCCCATTTTTTTCCCTAACAACGAGACATAAAAACCTTCTACCTTCCTACCTTATGTTTCCCTACCCTAAAGCCTGGGATCTCTTACTTCCATGTCATCTTAAGGGTTGAATTCAAGGGAGGAAGTTTGCATAACATGCTTGTCCAAAACTTTGACTCAAATTATGTGCTACTTTTAAAGTTGAATGACACCCGTAGCCTACATCTAGATGTTAGCTTTTCTGTATCAATTTTAATGGAAACAAAATATGCCTTCCCATCTATATGATTTATCTAGTCATTTTAGGAATACACAATTAGCACATGTTGTATCTCCTTTGTCTTTTATACCCATTCTTTTCTCTATAATAATTTTAAATATTAAATGTTTCCAGTTTTAATGTGTGATTTCCTTTAGCCTGTCTATTCCATCCCTGAAAAAATTCAATTGTTTTCTTTTTTTTAATTTCTTCATTTCGTTATTCTCTTTCGCTCTTTCCTAACCTCTGTCAGCAGCTTGCTTTTCTTTCTTCTGTTGTTTTAGGGCATTTTATTTAAAACATTGAATCTATTCTTTGATCTCATTTGTTTTCCAGAAGGATCATGTTATTTGTAATTCTTTGGGAGTTTAGAGAATTAGTCTTACACCTCACTATTTTTGTAATTAATAAGCTTTCATTTTAGAGCCATTTACAAAAAAATTGAGTGTAGAGTATAGAGAGTTCTCATATATCTCCCCCAACACACATGCACACACATGCACACACACACACACACAGGCACACACACACACACACTTTCCCCCATTATTAACTTCTTGCACTAGCGTGGTACATTTGTTACA
Organism: Galeopterus variegatus; assembly: GCF_000696425.1. Classification (NCBI taxonomy): domain Eukaryota; kingdom Metazoa; phylum Chordata; class Mammalia; order Dermoptera; family Cynocephalidae; genus Galeopterus; species Galeopterus variegatus. Next base: position 484,031 of record NW_007726706.1, on the reverse strand, counting down.
ACTGAGGCAATATTAATAGATTATCATTAACTAAAGTCCACGGTTTACATTAAGTTTCATTCTTGGTGGTGTACATAATATGGGCTGTGACAAATGCATAATGACATGCATCCACCATTATAGTATCACACAGAGCAGTTTCACTGCCATAAACATCCTCTGTGTCATCACTTTTCACCCTTCCCTACCCACTAACCCCTGGCAACCACAAATCTTTTCTAAATCTCCATATGTTTGCCTTTTCCAGGATGTCATTGCTACGGTCTAAATGTGTCCCTCAAAATTCATGTGTTGAAACTTAATGGTCAATGTGATAGTATTAGGAGGTATGGTCTTTAGGAGGTGATTGAGAGCCCTCATGAATGGGATTAGGTGCCCCTATAAAAGGGCTTGGCAGAGGAGTTTGTCCTTTTTTACTCCTTGCATCCCTTAGCCATGTGAGGACATAGCGCTCATTCCCTCCAGAAGACGCAGCAGGAAGGCACCATCGTGGAAGTGGAGAGCAGCCCTCCTCAGGCACTGAACCTGCTGGCACCTTGATCTTGGACTTGAAGCCTCCAGAAGTGTGAGAAATAAATTTATTTTCTTTATAAATTACCCCGCCTCAGGTATTTTGTTGAAGTAAAACAGAACAGACTAAAACAGTCCTATAGTTGGAATCGTACGGTATGTGTGGACTTTTCCGACTGGCTTCTTTCACTCAGCAATGTGCATTTAAATGTATTCCATGTCTTCTTTTCATGACTTGATCGCTCATTTCTTTTCACTGTTGAATAATATTGCATATGATGGATATACTACGGATTGTCTATCCATTCACCTAGTGAAGAATGTTTTCGTTGCTTCCAAGTTCTGGCAATTATGAATAAATCTTCTATAAACACCATGTGCAGTTTTTTGGTGTGGATGTAAGTTTTCAACAGCTTAGGTGAAGACCAAAGAGAGCAATAGCTGGGTGCTTTGGTAAAAGTGTGTTTGGTTTTGTAAAAAACTGCCAAACTGTCCAAAGTGGCTATACAATTTTGCATTCAGCAATGAATGTTTCTGTTGTTTCACATCCTTGCCAACATGTTGTATTGTCTACTCCTCACTTTTTGTTTTTCCTGCATTTTTTTTCTTTCTGTATTTCCTCCCCTTCTTGTCTCTTGGAAGGAGTTTGGATTTGAAGTTGAAAGAGAAGATGGCAGCTTCCAAGAATCCCCTGAATCCCCCAGGAAGGCAGTGGGCCCATGAGCTCTAGGGCATTAGATTCAGCTGACCGTTCTGTCTTCCTTGACACTCACTTCTTTGGGCTTCTAAGACATCACACTATTCTGTTTTTTTTTTTCTCCTGCCTTGCTATTTACTATTTCATAGCTCCTTTTCTGATTCCTCCTCTTTTACCAAATCTCTGAACATTAGTCTTGTTAGGGGCTCATCCAAATCCTTCTTGTCTTCTCTCTCCACACTCAGTGGTTCTCAACCAGGGGCAATTTTGTCTTCACACCTTCCTCAGAGGACATTTGACAATGCCTGGAGACATTTTTGGTTATCACAACTAGGGGAGGTGCTACTGGTATCTAATAGGTAAAGACCAGGGATGCTGCTACACACGCTTCAACACACAAGACAGCTCCCACAATCAAGAATTATCTGGCCCCAAATGTAAACAGTGCAAAGCTTGGGAACCTCTGTCCTGGATGATTTTGCCTAGTCCAATGGCTTTATATACTTTCCATATTCTGATGACCCCAAAATGTGCATGTTCAGCCCAGACCTGTTTACTGAGGTCTAGACTCATAACATCCTACTGAATGATGAACAGTTCCACTTAGATATCTCACAGAAACATCGAACTTTATATATTCAGAGTAGAAATCTTGATTTCAGCCCAGTTTTGCTCCCCTTCCTGACTCACCTAAGTTGTCAAGCTAAAATCCTGGGAAGAACGCTTCCTTCCTCTCACTTTCTGGATCCAGTCTTCCAGCAGGCCTTGGCAGCTGCACTGCAGCACACAGCTTGGGGACACCCCTCTTCCTCATTGTTGCTCCTGCCCTCATCCAAGCCCCACCCCTTCCCTGGTCTTTTGCAACAATTATCCAGCTGGTCTCCCTCCTTTCATCCTCCCCCCACCTCCAATCCACTTTCCAATTACAGCCTGCAGGAGCTTTTAAAAAATTGGACCATATCCCCTTTGCCACTTACAATCTACCAGTATCTTCCCAACATACTTGAAGTAAAATCCTCACCCCATACCACAGCTTCCAAACCCCTACATGCCCCCCACCTCCAATCCACTTTCCAATTACAGCCTGCAGGAGCTTTTAAAAAATTGGACCATATCCCCTTTGCCACTTACAATCTACCAGTAGCTTCCCAACATACTTGAAGTAAAATCCTCACCCCATACCACAGCTTCCAAACCCCTACATGCCCCAGCTCCTACCAACCTTCCCAGCTCGTCTTGTTCTACACTGCAGTTGATCACTGAACCCCACCGGAGTGGCTTTTTTCAGCTCCCTAAATATCCCAAGTTTGTTTCTGCCACCACTGGATCTTTGCACATGCTGACTTCTCTTCCTGTAATTGCTCTTTCCCTCAATGGCTGGTTTCTTCTCAATCTTTAGTTTTCAGTTTAAATGTGACTTCTTCAGTGTCCTTTTCTGATCATTTTATCAAAAACAGGTCTTCTCTTGATCAATTCAGCTTCTTTTCCTCCCAGTACTTTTGGCAATTTATAATGATGTTCTTATTTTGTTTGTTTACTCATTGTATCATGTTTCTCCCCCACTACGAACATACCTTCTCTGTTGATCGCTGAACACCTAGCATAGTGCCCTGCAAAGACAGGATCTCAACGTATATTTGTTGAATAGATGGGTTAGTTTGAGAGTATTAAATTCAAATATATATAAGGTGCCTAATAATATGACTGATACATTGTACAAGTTTAGCAATAATGAAATTCGTCTTCATTGAGAATGTGCCTATTTCTACAAAGGTACTATCAGTTTTTTGTGAAAATTTCAGGAAATTTCCATTGCTTTTGACAGGAAAAAGATACACATTATGGAACCTTGGAGCAGTGGTTCTCAAAATGTGGTTTGGGGACCAGCAGCATTAGCCTAGGAACTTGTTTGAAAAGCCATCAGAAACTCTGGAGCCTGGGCCCAGCACTCTGTGTTGCCACAAGACCTAAAGGTAGCTTCTGATGTGTGCTCAAGTTTGAGAACCACTGCCTTAGCATTTTGTTTCTTTTCTTTTCTTTTCTTTCTTTTAGTTTTTATTTTTGATTGTGGTAAAATACACATAACATAACATTTACCGTCTTAACCATTGTGAAGTTTACAGTTCAGCACTGTTAAGAAGATTCACATTGCTCACATTCACAATCTCCAAAACTCTTTTCATCTTGCAAAACTGAACCTCTACTCATTAAGTAACAAATCTCCATGTCTCCCTCCCCTCAGCCTGTGGCAACTACCATTCTACTTTCTGTCTCTATGATTTTGATTACTCTACATACCTCATGTAAGCAGAATCATACAGTATTTTTTTTTTTTTTTGGTAACTGGTTTATTTCACTTAGCATAATGTCCTCATGGTTCATCCATGGTATAGCATGTGCCACAATTTTCCTCCTTTTTAAGGCTGAATAAAATTCTATTGCATGTATACACTGCATTTTTTTTTATCTGTTTACTCGTCGATGGACACTTGGGTTGTTTCCACCTCTTAGCTATTGTGGATAATGCTCCTATGAACACGGGTGTACAGATATCTCTCTGAGACACTGAATTAAATTCTTTTGGATGTATATTCAGAGGTGGAATTACTGAATCATATGGTAACTCTACGTTTAATTTTTTGAGAAACTAACGTACTATTTTTCACAGCAGTTGCACCATTTTACAGTTCCACCCACAGTGCACAAAGGTTCCACTTCCTTCACATCTTCACCAACACTAGTTTACTTTCTGGGTGGTTTTTTGTTGTTCTGTTTTTGTTGCTGCTGTTTTTAATAGTGACCATCTTAATAAGCATGAGGTAGTATCCCATTGTGGTTTTGACTTGCCTAGTAATTAGTGTGACTTTGAGTATTTTTCCTCATACTTGGGCCCAGTTTATAGGATAGCAGTCTCATCTGCAACACCACTGATGAGGAATTTTCGGTCATTTCAATGTTTAATTTTAAAATTGAACCAAAGGGCACTGTCAATAGGGGAGGTACCCAGGCAGGCAGGAGAACAGGCCAGCCACCCACCAGACCCCTGCCCCACCCACACAGAAGGCAGGACCCTGTACCATACCAGTGTTGATGGGAGAGGCACGAAGATAGGCAGGAGAGCAGGTCAGCCATCCACCCTGTCCTGCGCCATCCACTCAGAAGGCAGGACACTGCATGTCGTGCCACTGCCACAAGGCTTCACAGTTTCTGTGGAGGTGGTCCACAACAGCTACCACCACAGCTAATACTGTTGCAAGGATGGCTCATTGCCTTAGTAACATTCATGATCACTGTGCAGGTGGCCCACCACATATTTGACTTCATTGACACAAGGAGAGTCACTGGAGGGGCCTGGAAAAAGAGGAAGAAGTCTTTCTCCTCGAAGTCCACTTCAGAGTAATAGAAGAAGCAACTAATCTACCAAGTGATCAAAAGTCAACATAGAGATACTAGAAATATGAAAAAGTCAGAAAATATGACACTACCAAAGGAATTCAGTAACTCTCAAGTACCAGACCCTATAGAACAGGAAACCCTTGAAATGACTGAAAAGGAATTCTGAATAACTATCTTAAGGAAATTCAATGAGATAAAAGAGGACTCTGTGAGACAACACAATGAAATGAGAAAAAATATCCAAGATATGAAGGATGAAATTTATAAAGAGTTAATTCTTTAAAAATAATGTAGCAGAACTCCTGGAACTGAAAGATGCATTCAATGAAATAAAAAAACACAACTGAGAGCTTGAGCAGCAGATGAGAACAAGTGAAAGAAAGAATTTTCAAACTCAAACATGGTCTTCATGAAATAACTCAGGCAGACAAAAAAAAAGGAAAAAAGGATTTTTAAAAAATTAAGAATCTCTGAGAGAGCTAGCAGACAACCTCAAGCACACAAACATCTGAGTCATGGATGTTCCTGAAGGGCAGAAGAAAAGTAACAGCACTGAAAATCTGTTCAATAAATAATAATGGAAAATTTACCAGGTATGGGGAGAGATACAGACTTTCCGATCTAGGAAGTTCAAAGATCCCCAAACAGTTTCAATCCAAAAATATCTTCTCTGAGACACATTATAGTCAAACTGGCAAAGCTCAAAGAGGATCCTAAAAGCAGCAAGAGAAAAGCATCAAGTCACTTATAAGGGAGGCCTCATCAGACTAACAGTCGACTGCTCAACTGAAACTCTACAGGCAAGAAGAAAATGGGATGACATACACTTACATTAAAAAAAAAAAACAAAAACTGCCAGCCTAAAATACTATAACCAGCAAGGCTATCCTTCAGAAATGAGGAAGAAATATTGTATTTCACAAACAAACAAAACCTGTGGGAGTTCATCACCACATGACCAGTCCTGCAAGAAATTCTCAAAGGAGTCCTGCATCTGGAATCTAAAAAACAAAAATCATAATACAAGTTCACAAGTAAGAACAAAACCAACCAGTAAAACACAAATGCAAATGAAAAAAACAAAAGAAAATAAATCCTACCACTTAAAAAAAACAACAAATCCCACAAACATTGAAGACCAATAATCAAGGGAGAACCAAGGGAGAAGAAAGGAAAAAATGATACTCAAAACATCTAAGCAAAAAGCCATAATGCCAGGAATAAGACAATACCTCTCAATAACAACCCTAAATGTAAACTTATTAAACTCCCCACTCAAAAGACACAGACTGACAGATTGGATCAAAAAGCAAGAGCCAGGGCCGGCCCGTGGCTCACTCGGTAGAGTGCGGTGCTAATAACACCAAGGCCCTGGGTTCGGATCCCACATAGGGATGGCCGGTTCGCTCACTGGCTGAGCGTGGTGCTGACAACACCAAGTCAAGGGTTAAGATCCCCTTACTGGTCATCTTTTTAAAAAAAAAAAAAAAAAAAAAAGCAAGAGCCAAATATATGCTATCTTCAAGTGACTCATCTCACCAGTAGAGATGCATACAGACTAATAGTGAAGGGATGGAAAAAGATACACCCTGCAAATGGAAACCAAAATGAGCAAGAGTAACTATTCTTATATTGGATACAATAGACTTTACACCAAAAAGCACAAAAAGAGACAAAGAAGGACACTATATAATTAAATGGATAGATCCAGCAAGAAGACATAACAATCATAAATATGTATGCACTCAACACTGGAGCACCCAGATATATAAAGCAAACACTAATAGACCTAAAGAAACAGATAGAACCCAATACAATAATAGTGGGGGAACTGAACAACCCTCTCTCATCATTAGACAGGTAATCTAGGCAACAAATCAACAGAGAAACATAGGATTTAAACTACTCTTTAGATCAACTGGACCTTTCAGATATCTACAGAATATTTTGTCCAACAACTACAGAATATACATTCTTCTTATCAGCACACAGTATATATTCTCCAAGATAGACCACGTTAGGTAACAAATCAAGTCTCAATAACATTAAAAAAATCAAAATCATCTCAAATATCTTTTCAGACCACAATGGATTAAAACTAGAAATTAATAACAAGTGGAACTCAGGACTCTATTAAAAATATGGAAACTAAACAACAAGATCCTGAATGACCTATGGGTCCAAAAAGAAATTAAACAGGAAATCAAAAAAATTCTAGAAAACAATGTAATAAAGACACATCATATTAAAACTTGTGGCATACTGAAAAAGCAGTACTAAGAGAGAAGTTTATAGCAATAAATGCTTATATTAAAAGAATGGAAAGTTTCAAGTAAACAGTCTGATTCTACCCCTAAAAGAACTAGAAAAACAAGAACAATCCAATCCCAAAGTTAATAGACAGAAAGAAATAATTAAGATAGAGCAGAACTAATAACATAGAGACCTAAAAAGCAATACAAAGTCAAGGAAACAACAATGTTGGTTTTTGTGAGAAGATAAACAAAACAGACAAAGCATTAGCTATGGAAATAAAAAGAGAGAGAGAGAAGAGAAGATCCAAATAACAAAAATCAAAAGTGTAAAAGGAGACATTATAACTGATTCCACAAAAATACAAAACATCATTTGAGACTATTATAAACAACTATACACCAACAAATTTGAAAACTTGGGAAAAAATGGATAAATTTTTGGATACATACAAACTGCCAAGACTGAACCAAGATGACATGGAAAACCTGAACAGACCAATAACAAGCAGTGGGATTGAAGCAGTAACTAACAATCTCCCAACGAAGAAAAGATCAGGACCAAATGGCTTTAGTGCTGAATTCTACCAAAACTTTAAAGAGGAATTAATATCAATTCTCTTCCAACTATTCCAAAAAATGGAAACAGAGGTCATTCTCTCAAACTCAGTCTATGAGGCCAGCATCACCTTGATACCAAAACCAGACAAAGATACAACAAAAAAGAAAACTACAGGCCAATATCTCTGATGAACATAGACACAAAAATCCTCAACAAAATATTAGCAATCAGTACAGCAGCACATCAAAAAATTATACAGCATGATCAAGTGGGATTCATCCCAGAAATGCAAGGATGGTTCAACATACACAACTCAACAAATGTGGTACATAATATCAACAAAATCAAGGACAGAAACCATATGATTATCTCAACATATGCAGAAAAAGCATTTGACATAATTCAACATCAATTCATGATAAAGACTCTCAACAAATTAGTTATAGAAGGAAAGTATCTCAATACAATTAAAGCCATCTATGACAAGCCCACTGCCAATATCATCCTGAATGCGGAAAAACTGAAGGCTTTTCCCTGACGAACAGGAACAAGACAAGGATGCCCACTCTCACCACTCCTATTTAACATAGTATGGAGGGGGGGGCTATCCAGAGCAATCAGGTAAAAGAAAGAAAAAAAGGACATCCAGATTAGAAAAGATGAAGTCAAACTGTCCCATTTGCAGATGACATGATCCTACATATAGAAAAACCTAAAACCTCTATCAAAAAACTCTTAGAGCTGGTTAATAATTTCAAGAATGTTGAAGGATAAAAAGTCAATGCCCAAAATTCAGTTGTGTTTATATTCTCCAATAATGAGTAAACAGAAAGAGAAATCAAGAAAGTAAGCCCATTTGCAATAGTCACCAGAAAAATAAAATACCTAGGAATCAATTTAACGAAGGAGGTGAAAGATCTCTACAATGAGAACTACAAACCACTAGTGAAAGAAATAAAGATGACACAAAAGATGGAAAGATATCTCATGCTGTTGGATTGGAAGAATTAACATTGTGAAAACATCCGTACTACCCAAAGTGATCTAGAGATTCAATGCAATCTCCATCAAAGTTCCAATTACATTCTTCACAGAAATAGAAAAAACAATCCTAACATTCACATGGAACAACAAAAGACCCTGAATAGTCAAAGCAATCCTGAGCAAAAGCAATAATAATAATAAATAATAATAATAATAATAAAGCTGGAGGCATAACATTACCGGTCTTCAAATTATTAAGTTATAGTAACCAAAACACCATGGTACTGGCATAAAAATAGACACTAAGATTGGTGGAACAGAATAGAGAACCCAGAAATCAACCCACAGACTTACTGCCAATTGATATTTGACAATAGCAACAAGAACACACACTGGGGAAAAGACGGCCTCTTCAATAAGTGGTTCTGGGAAAATTGGATATCCATGTGCAGAAGCATGTAACTAGACCTGCACCTCTCACAATATCCCAAAATAAACTCAAAATGGATTAAAGACTTAAGTATAAGACCTGAAACTGTAAAACTACTAAGGGAAAATATAGGGGAAACACTTCAGGAACTAGGAATGGGCACAGACTTTATGAACAAAAGCCCAAAAGCACAAGTAACTAAAGAAAAAATAAACAATATCAAAATAGAAAATAAAAAAAATCAAACTAAGAAGCTTTTGCACAGCAAAGGAAACAATCAAATAGAATGAAATGACAATCTACAGAGTGGGAGAAAATATTTGCAAACTATACATCTGACAAGGGATTAATATCCAGAATATACAAGAAACTCAAGCAACTACACAGTAAAAAAACAAATAACCCAAGCAAAAAATGGGCAAAGGAGCTGAATAGACATTGTTCTAAGGAAGACATACAAATGGCCAACAGACACTTAAAAAATGTTCAACATCATTAATCATCAGGGAAATGCAAATTAAAACCACATCGAGATATCACCTCATCCCTGTTAAACTGGCTATAATCAGAAAGATAGAGAACAACAAATGCTGGTGAGGATGTGGAGAGAAGGAAATGCTCCTACACTGTTGGTGGGACTGTAAATTAGTACAGCCGCTATGGAAAACAGTACGGTGGTTTCTCAAACAACTACAGATAGATTCCACAATCTCACTACAGGGTATATATCCAAAGAAATGGAAATCATCATGTTGAAGGGATACCTGCACTCCTATGTTCATCACAGCTCTATTTACAATAGCCAAGTTATGGAACTAACCTAAATGTCCATCAGTGGACAACTGGATAAAGAAAATGTGGTATATATAACCATGGAATACTACTCTGTCATAAAAAAGAATGAAATTCTGCCATTAGCAGAAACATGGACAAGCTTGGAGAAATGTATGTTGAGTGAAATAAGCCAAGCACAGAGGGAAAAATACCACATGTCCTCAATTGTAAGTGGAAGCTAAGAGAGAAAGAAGGAAGGAAAGAAAGACCACAGTGGTGTGCTGTACTTGCAAAGAGAGTGAGCATCCCTATGGCTGTGGAGTGGGGTGGCAGGAGTGGGAGGGAGGTCAGAGATTAACCAGGTGGGGGACATGGGGAATAATTGCAATTTGTGGCAATGGACATGCTTACAGTATTGATTGGTCCTCACATCTTGGGCACAACTGGTGATGGTCAGCTTTGTACCCCATGAATATGCATAACCAATTAAATAAAAAATAAATAACTAAAATAAAAATTAATTAACTAAAATAAAAAAATAAAAATTGAAACAAAATCCATATTTCCTATCAACATCCTTAAAATCATGACCCATCTGTATTTTTCAGCCATCACAATGGGCCTTTTTTTCTACTTTCACAATCACAGCTGTAAAGACTGACAAATACCTACATGGACAGGTCTGTACTAAAAACCTGCTTTCAGAGACTATTCTTTCTTTACACAGAGAAAGCGTGGTTAGAAAACAGTAGAAACCACACCCAGGAGCTCAAATGCCCTACAGTAAACTGCTCAGGGAATTGAAAGAGCTTTTGAAGTAGCAGGTGGCAGTTTGAGTGCCTTTGAGCCAGATTCTACTTACTTATTGGCTAAAAAGGAATCTTGTTTCAATCGAAGAGAAAAATCCTCAGAGGTATCTGGAGGTATCTGGAGGTATCAGTGGTTCTTATAGCCTGTCTCCCAAAAGTCTGCATACATTCCAATCCGATTCCTCTTAAGGTAGCAAGAAGTTATTGGCCATCGCGTTCTGTTGCCCAATAGGCAAAGATGTACTGAAATCACATAGAGATTTTTCTCAAATCAAATCCATTGAAGTATAACTTGGGATTCCTTCTAAATCTTCAGACATGTTCACCCTGAAATTTTCCTTGCAACTACCTTGTTTTTGTGAAGTCACCAGGTTCTTTCACCTGATTTTAATAAATGTGAATGGCCACGATCCCTTGATGAATTTCTCATCCAGAGGGCTGCTGACTCCAGAGGTTTCCATACTGTGTCTCTCTCTTATTCCCTGTGCTAATGTCACTCAGCACTCACCTCACTACTGATGTGTCCTCCTCTGTTATTTCTGACCATTCTTTTCCATTTTCCACTCTTCCTCCCCCTGGAAATCACCTTTGTAACCTACTTCTCATTTTCAATCCCCAGCAGTCACCGAACAGGCTCAAGTAATAGATAAGTGGGTTTCCCGTTGTCATAAATGCTAGGCACGTCTCTCTCACTTTGCTAAGTGCATTACAGGGAAATTGGCCATACAAGGAGTATGACTTTCCCATTGACTTCCATTAGCACCTTATGAATTCCTTAAGTTTGAGTTTTTGGGAAACCAGTTTGAAATAGAGACACCTGGTACTTTTTGTGAGTATAAAATAATGATGTTGACTTTCATAAGCCATCCATGAAAATCAATTACGTTACTGAATGGCAGGCTTTGTCTCCATAGTGCTGTGCCCAGCTTTTGAACTTCCAGAGGCCACGATCAGACTTTTAACCCTGTTTCTATCTGGTAGGCATGAAAGCACAAATGTGAATCTACCAAACAATGAGGTTGACATGACACCCAGAACTGCCTCTTATTTGGTTTCCTTGAGAATTTTTCTCAAGGAAGTTCACAGTAAAAGTGCTTTACTGGTAATTGCTTTTCCAGCCATTATCATCAATTCAACTAGTACGTAGCCCCCAGGCTCTGCTGGGCATCCAGATTAATCTTGCTCCCCAACACCCATTTCTGCCTGCCACTTATCCACTCAAAGGCCTTCAGTGCTTCTTGGTGCACACCTGTGGTTCTCAACCTCGATTTCACCTGGAAAGACACTATCTCAATCTGTCCCCTGCCATTCCAGAGCTCCTTGGAAAGTTGTTATTAATCTCTCTGTGCTTCAGTTTCCATCTGTAAAAAGGGGTTGATGATGCTCATAAAGGGCTTTGAGCAGGGCCAGCCTGTGCAGTCATTGCATGGACTCTGGCTCTCTTATCATAACTTCAGTGATCACTGCCTACCTCTGACCTGCCCTAGGACATTGCTCTGTACTGTTGCTTAGGACACCCAGGGATTTTCTACCCCACTCAGACACATTCTCTCATCCCTACCCCACGGACAAGCCCCCAACAGAACCACTTGCCTACAGGATAAATTTTGAACTCCTTCTGTCCCCCATACCTGATTTGAAACCTGGTCTACAGAAGCACGCAGGCCAGATAAGAAGTACTAGTGAGGGCTGAGATCAACAAGAAAGCAGCGTCTACCGCCTCAGGGCTGGCATTGGCAGATCTTCTGATTTTTCAAGCAATGCTAGAAAACTGTATCTTTATGTGAAACTGCCTGAATTTTAAGTGAGTTGATTTTATTTTTTAATTTTTTGTAATAAGTTCATTTTAAATGTTACAAAAACATACTTTGAGTTCTGCAGTGTAATTCTATGTTGTTTTAAATTGAAACATAATTATACATATTTGTGGGGTACAGAGTTGAATATCGACACCTGTGTCAGGATAATTAGTATATTCGTTGTTACACAACATAATCATTTTTCATGGCCCTTTACCCGTTTCTCGCTAAGACCCCCTCCCCCTCCTCCTTTCTCACCTCTGGTAACCTCAGTTCTGTTCTCTCCTTTTGAAAGTTCAATGTGTTATTGTGATTGCTCTATCTTTCTGTCTTCCTTTTTTATTTGTTTATTTTTTCTAGCTCCTAATTATGAGTGAGGACATGCAGTATTTCTGTACCTGGCTTATTCACTTAAAATGATTTTCTCTAAGTTCATCCATGTTGCTGCAAATAGCAGAATTTCATTCTTTTCAATGGCAGAATAGTAATCCATTGTGCATATATACCACATTTTCCTTATCCAGTCATCCATCAATGGACATTTAGATTGGTTCTCACTCTTGACTATTGTAAATAGAGCTGAGATAAACGTGGGAGTGTAGGTATCTCTTTAGCATAATAATTTCCATTGCTTTGGGTACACACCTAGAAGTGAGATTGCTGGATCATATGGCAGTTCTATCTGTAGTTGTTTGAGGGACCTCAATTTTGTTTTCCGTAATGGCTGTAATAATTTACTGTCCGACCAACAGTGTAAGAGGGTTCCCCTTTCCCTGCATCCTCACCAGCATTTTTTATTCTCTGTCTTTTTGATAATGGCCCATCTAACTGGGGTGAGATCATATCTCAATGTGGTTTTAATTTGCATTTCCCTGAGGCTTAATGATGTTGAACATTTTTTCATGTGCTGTTGGCCCTTTGTATATCTTCCTTTGAGAAATGCCCATTCAACTCCTTTGCCCATTTTTAAATAGGGTTCTTTGTTTTCTTACTGCTAAGTTGCTTGAGACCCTTGTATATTCTGGAAACTGATTCCTCGCCAGATGGAGAATTTGCAAATATTTTCTCCCATTCTGTAGGCTGTCTTTCTGCTGTTAATTGTTTCCCTTGCTGTGCAGAAGCTTTTTAGTTTGATATAATCCCATTTGTTTATTTTTTCTTTTGTTGCCTGTGCTTTTGGGGTCTATTCATAAATTCTTTGCTGAGTCTTACTTCCTGAAGTGTTTCTCTTATATTTTCTTCTAGGAGTTTTATAGGTTCAGGTCTTATATTTAAGTCTCTAATCTATTTTGAGTTGATTTTGGTATATGGAAAGAGGTATGGGTCGAGTTTCATTCTGCTACATATGGATGTTCACTTTTCCCTTCATAAATTCTTTGCTGAGTCTTACTTCCTGAAGTGTTTCTCTTATATTTTCTTCTAGGAGTTTTATAGGTTCAGGTCTTATATTTAAGTCTCTAATCTATTTTGAGTTGATTTTGGTATATGGAAAGAGGTATGGGTCGAGTTTCATTCTGCTACATATGGATGTTCACTTTTCCCAGCACTATTTATTGAAGAGGCTGTCTTTTTCCCAATGTATGTTCTTGATGCCTTTGTTAAAGATCTGTTTGCTATAAGTCTGTGGGTTGATTTCTGGGTTGTCTATTCTGTTCCACTGGTCTATGTGTCTGTTTTTATGCCAGTACCATGTTGTTTTGGTTACTATAGCTTGTAGTATAATTTGAAATCAGGCAGTGTGGCAGTATAAAGCTTTTGGGTTTTTGGGGGTTTTTTTTGCTCAGGATTGCTTTGGTATTCAGGGACTTTTGTCATTGCATATGAATGTTAGGATGTTTTTTTCTATCTCTGGGAAGAATGTCATTGGTATTTTGATGGGGATTGCACTGAATCTGTAAATTGCTTTGAGTAATATGAATGTTTTCACAATGTTAATTCCTCTAATCCATGAGCATGGAATGTCTTTCCATCTTTTGTGTCCTCTTTAATTTCTTTCAGCAGTGACTTGTAGTTTTCATCATAGAGATCATTCACCTACTTGGTTAAATTTATTCCTAGGTATTTTATTTTTTTGATGACTATTGTAAATAGGATTGCTTCCTTGATTTCTTTTTCTGCTATTTCATTATTGCATTATAAAAATGCTAGTTATTTTTGCATGTTTATTTTGTATCCTGCAACTTTACTGGATTTGTTTATCAGCTCTAAGAGTTTTCTGTAGAGTCCTTGGGTTTTTCTATATATAAGATCATGTCATCTGCAAACAAGGACAGTTTGACTTCATCTTTTCTAAGCTGGATGCCCTTTTTTTCTTTCTTTCTCTTGCCTGCTTGCCCTGGCTAGTACTTTCAATACTGTGTTTAATAGCTGTGGTGAAAGTGGACATCATTGTCTTGCTCCCATTCTTAAGGGAAAAGCTGAAAGCTTTTTCAGGATGATATTGGCAGTGGGTTTGTCATATATGGCTTTTATTGTGTTGTGGTACTTCTCTTCTATGCCTAATTTGCTGAGAGTTTTTATCATGAAGGGATGTTGAATTTTGTCAAATGCTTTTTCTGCATCTATTGAGATAATCATATGGTTTTTGTCCTTGATTTTGTTGATGTGGTGTATCACACTTATTGACTTGCATATGTTGAACCATCTTTTCACCCCTGGGATGAATCCCACTTGATCATGGTGTATACTTTTTTTGATGCGTTGATGTATTCTGTTTGCTAATATTCTGTTGAGGATTTTTGCATCTATGTTCATTGAATATATTGGCCTACAGTTTTCCTTTTTTGCTGCATTTACTTCTGATTTGGGTATCAGGGTTGTGCTGGCTTCATTAAATGTGTTTGGGAGACTGGCCTCTGTTTAAGTTTTTTGGAATAGTTTTTTTTTTTTTTTGTCTTTTTCCGTGTCCGGCAACGGTTCGCAACCCTCAGTGTCACCCCCG
Source organism: Galeopterus variegatus (assembly GCF_000696425.1). NCBI lineage: Eukaryota > Metazoa > Chordata > Mammalia > Dermoptera > Cynocephalidae > Galeopterus > Galeopterus variegatus. The sequence continues at coordinate 468,877 of NW_007726706.1, read as the reverse complement.
TACCGGACCGGGACCGGCAACGGGATCGCAACCCTCGGTGTTGCTCCCGTGCCTCGCTCAGCCAGTGAGCGGGAACCAGTCTATATGTGGGATCCAAACCCTCGGCGGGAGCGCCACCGTGCTTCCCAAGCGGTGCACTATAGCAGTGCGCCACCGGGCCGGCCCTTGAAAAGAATTGGTTGGTATTCGTTCCTCTTCAAAGGTTTGGTAGAATTCAGCAGTAAAGCTATATGGTCCTAGGCTTTCCTTTATTGCGAGACTGCTGATTACTGCCTCAATCTCATTGCTTGTTATTGGTCTGTTCAGGTTTTCTGTGTCTTCTTGATTCAGTCTTGGTAGTTTGTATGTGTCCAGAATTTATCAATTTTCTCCAGGTTTTCAAATTTGTTTGCTTATAGTTGTTCATAATAGTCTCTAATAATTTCTTGTATTTCTGTGGTATTGGTTTTAATGTCTCCTTTCTCATTTCTGATTTTTGTTATTTGGGTTTTCTCTCTTCTTTTTTAGTTAGCCTAGCTAATAGGTTTTCTATTTCATTCATCTCAAAAAAACCAACTTTTTGTTTCATTGGTCTTTCATGTCATTTTTTGGGTTTCTATTTCATTTCATATTGCTCTGAACTTAATTATTTCTTTCCATCTACTAATTTTGGGATTGGATTATCCTTGTTTTTCTAGTTCTTTGATGTGTAGCATTAGGTTGTTTATTTATAATCCTTCTATTCTTTTGATGTATGCATTTATTACAGTAAATTTCCCTCTTAGTACTGCTTTTGCAGTATCCCACAGGTTTTGTTATGATGTGTCTTAATTTTCATTAGTTTCAAGAAATTTTTTTATTTCCTGTTTAATTTAGTTTCGGACCCATAGGTTGTTCAGTAGCATGCTGTTTAATTTCCATGTATTTTTATAGTTTCCAGAGTTTTTTGCTTGATTTTGATTTCTAGTTTTAATCCATTGTGGTCTGAAAACACACTTGAAAGGATTTCAGTTTTTTAAGATTTGCTGAGACTTGATTTGTGATGTAACATGTCTATACTGATGAATGTTCCATGTCCTGATGAGAAGAATGTATATTTTGTAGTTTTGGATGAAATGTTCTTAAGTATTTGCCAAGTCCAATTGGTCTAAAGTTTAGTTTAAATCCCGTTTCTCTGTTGATTTGTTGCCTAGAAGATCTGCCAACTTCTGAGAGAGGGGTGATCAGGTCCCCAAGTATTATTATATTGGGGTCTATCTCTTTCTTTAGATCTAACAGTGTTTACTTTATGTATATGGGTGCTCTGGTGTTCAGTGCATACATATTTATGATTGCTATGTCTTCTTGCTTAATAGATCCCTTTATCATTATATAATGGCCTTCTTTGCCTCTTTTTATGGTTTTTGGTTACAAGTCTATTTTATCTGATATAAGAATAGATACTCCTATTCGTTTTTGGTTTCCATATGTGTGGTATATCTTTTTCCATCCTTTCACTTTTAGTCTGTGTGTGTCTTTACAGGTGAAGTGAGTTTCTTGAAAACTGCATATAGTTGAATCTAGCTTTTTTTTTTTTTTTTTTTTTTTTTTTGGACCAGTAAGGGGATTGCAACCCTTGGCACGGTGTGGTCTGCACCATGCTCGGCCAGTGAGCGCACCGGCCATCCCTATATAGGATCCAAACCCATGGCCTCGGCGCTACCAGCGCCGCACTCTCCCGAGTGAGCCACAGGGCCAGCCCAAGTCTAGCTTTTTAATCCAATCTGTCAGTCTATGTCTTTTGAATAGGGAGCTTAATCCATTTATATTTAGGATTGTTATTAGCAGGTATTTTCTTACTCCCAGAATTTTACTGCTTTTTGTTTAGATGTTTTAAATATCTTTTTTTCCTTTCTTTCCCTTTTATTATTCATCTTCAATGTTTGTCGTTTTTTTGAGTTGGTAAAATTTAGTTTCTTTCTCTTTCTCTTTTGCATTTTTGTTTTACCAATGGGTTTTGTTCTTTCTCATGTATTCATGGTAGTAATTATCATTTTTTGGAATCCCAGATCTAGAACTCCCTTCAGGATTTCTTGTAGGGTTGGTCATCAGATGGTGAATTCTTGTTTTTGTTTGGGAAATATATGATTTCTCCTTCATTTCTGAAGGATAGCTCTGCTGAGTATAGTATTCTTGGCTGGCAGCTTTTTTCTTTTAGTATTTTGAATATATCATCCCGTTCTCTTTTGGCCTGTAGTGTTTCTATTGAAAAGTACTCTGTTGGTCTTATGGGGACTCCCTTATAGGTGACTTGATGCTTTTCTTTCGCTGTCTTTAGGATTCTCTCTGTCTTTGAGTTTTGCTAGTTTGACTATAATGTGTCTTGGTGAGGACCTTTTTGAATTGAATCTGTTTGGGGATATTTGAGCCTCCTGTATCTGAAGATTCATGTCTCTCCCCATACCTGGAAAGTTTTCTGCTATTATTTTATTGAATATATTTTCAGTGCCTTTCTTTTCTCTTCCCCTTCTGGAACACCCATGATTCATATATTTGTGCACTTAAGGTTGTGTGCTAGCTCTCATAGATTTTCTTCATTTTAAAAATATTTTTCTTTTCGTCTTTTTTTTTCTCGTCCACCTGAGTTATTTTGAAAAGGCTATCTTCTAGAACAGAAATTCTTTCTTCTGCTTGTTTTTGCCTACTGTTTAAGCTCTCAGTTGTGTTTTTTTTTTTTTTTTTTTTTTTTTTCCATCAAATGAATCCTTCAGTTCCAGCAGGAGTCCTGCTATGTTCTGTTTAAAGGTATTTATCTTTTTGTAAATTTCTTCCTTTATATCCTGGATAGTTTTTCTCATTTCATTGCATTGTCTAACTGAGTCTTCTTGTATCTCATTGAGTTTTTTTAAGATTGTTGCTCACAATTCCTTTTCAGTCATTTCAAGGGTTTTCTGCTATATGGAGCCCAGTACTTGAGAATTATTGTATTCCTTTGGTAGTGTCATATTTTCTTTCTTTCTTTCTTTCTTTTTTTTTTTTTTCATATTTCTAGTATCTCTACAGTGATGTCTGGTCATCTGGTAGAGCAGTTGCTTCTTGTATTACTCTGGAGTGGGCATTGAGGAGAGAGACCCTCTCCTATAGATGTGGTTTATATCTACCATTCAGTGGGGTGTTTTAGGATTGGTTCTGGGTGGACACAGTAGTGTAGTCTCCACGTAGATACATTGGCTATATTCAAAGTTGCATGTGAGTGCCTCTGTGGCCTAGGCACTGGAGTACTTAGTAGTTCCTTGCTGTGGTTAGTAACACTGTGTTGGGCTGTCAAGGATGTAGGTGAGATCTCAAGTTCTTGTGCAAAGTGCCTGGATGAACTTTCACTCTTTGGCTGGTGTGTGAGTGACCCAGGGCAGGTTTGTTGGCACCCTGGCTGGTGTCCCATGAAACTGATGGGTGAACTAGGGTATACTGGATCACGTCAGCTTGAATGGGTGACCCTGAGTGGGGTTTCTCTTTCCTCATTCCTGCAGGCTGAGGCTTCTCCTGCATCCTTGCTTCCTTTGTTTGGGGGATGGGTTGGTGATGGCTGAAAAATTTCTTCTGTATACTATTTGGCTCTTCTGGGTTTCTGTACCCTCCAAGGTCTCTGAACATGTCTGTCTCTGGGTCAAGGCATTTGTGTGGCCTGTGCACACAGTTCCCATCCCCCAGGTGCATGATCATGGGGGTAACATTATTCCCCCTGTGGACTGGGCCACTGGGATGTGGGTCTGTGCTGGCTTACCTCTTTCTAGTGGATCTGCTTGTTACCCTCCTTGTGTCAATGCATGGTGGTGGTGGAGGGTTCTGTGTGCAGTCAGTGTGACTGGTGTGGCAGCTGCAGTGTGGATGGTTGCCAGCAGCAGCAGCAGGAGTGCTATGGGTGGTAGTGGTGGGAGTCCCACACATGGCTGGTTTGACTGGTGTGGCTGTGGCATGAACAGCTGCCAGCAGCAGCAGCAGTGGGAGCTGTGCTGTAGGCAACAGAGGCAGGGAGTTCCAATACCCAGCCAAGCTGTCTACTGCTTCAGTGTAGGCAGGGGTTCCCACACAGAGCTGTTCTGGCTGGTGTGATGATTGCTCATGGTGACAGCTGTTACAGGTGGCTACAGAAGGGGATCCCATGCAGCTGGGCTAACTGGCGTGCCAGTATGGTGAGGGATCCTGCATACAGCCAGTATGACTGGTGTGATGCCAGCAGCAGTAGCTGTGCTGCACGCAGTTATGGCAGGGGGTGCCACACTCAGCCAGGCTGACTGTTGCAGCTGCCTGGTCAGGGATCCCACTTGAGGCCCATCTGGCTGGTGCTATAGTGCTAGTGTGGATGGCTGCTGGCAGTGGCAATGGCAGTAGGAAGGGCAAAGCTCACTGCAGGAAGGCGGGTGACACTCTTGGGGCCTGACAATGTCACTGGCAAGTGCAAAGGTGGTGGCAGTGTACCTGTCCTGGTCTTCTTCTGTGGAAGGAATGCATCTGGGTTCCTCTAGTCTGTCACCTTCTCACAATTCTGCAGGGTAATTCTGTAATTATAGGTGCTAAAATGTTAGCTCTCTCTCAGCATCACCTTGTACAGATCTAACACCTGTGCATAGCTGGAGGCTGCCATTTTCTAAATGTTACAAATTTAAAATAAAATTTAAAAAGAGCTATGAGGCCCATTAATATTTGAGCCAAACACAAGTCTGTATCATAAATTAGGACTGTGAAACTCCAACTTCCAACCTCTGGCCTACACAGATCCCTGTGCCTTCCTTCCAGATAGTTCTCAAAGATCAAGAGAAAACGACAATGTTAGAGTCAAAACAACTTCAGTGTGCATGAAGTCAAAACACTCATTATGGAAGAGAACACTGATTTTCAACCATGTGAAGTGACTTGCTGAAGGTCAACTGGACTGTGGCACTGTTTCTGTTCCACTACAAGAAAGCCTCCTGACCCAGAAGACTCCCCTTACGGAGGTGCACAGACCACCACTTACACAACTATTCTGCATTGATAATTTTCTTCTCTCTCTCTCTCTCTCTCTCTATATATATATATATAATTTAGCTCACCACCCAGGGACCAACTCTTCCACTTCTTTGTAAACCCTCCTCTCTATATATATAATTTAGCTCACCACCCAGGGACCAACTCTTCCACTTCTTTGTAAACCCTCCTCCATTCCTGCCCCTACTGCCTGGCGCAATCCTTGACCTATAGTAAGTGGCGAACGAAGTGTTGTTACTCAAAGTAATAAAAGCAATTAGGCACCTTAGATTATTGTATTAGAGTAACAACTTACTTAATGTCCTTTTAAACACATATATGGATAATGTTAGTTTATGGTCTGCTTCAAACCCTTGAGATTCTAAAGTAAATGAGTTTCTGGATCCTCCACTAGTTCAAAGTCTTCATTCATTTGTTTATTCATTCATTCATTTGGCCTTTATTTAGCTAATTCTTGGGCTGGGTACTTTGCTGGCAACAGAGATGCATTTGGAAATGAGAGAGACCAAGTACATACTTTCATATAGCTCATGATCTACAGAACAATCTTGATATCATTAAGTGCAGATATTATAAATGTACATATTCCCTATAAAAGAGAAAAAGACATAGTAATTTAATACATGAATATAAAAAGTGAATGCAGGTGGAAACTGAGGCAGCTGGACACAAGGAATCTATCCCCCTCCACATGCCCTCCCATCCTTTTTTTGTGGCTCAGAAACAAATGGGTATTTCTTGAGGCAACTGAGGAAGCCTGAATAATTCCTGCACAGTGAGTTGGCATTATCAGAGTACAGATCTGGAAGAGGCCTTGGGGATCTACTTGCCCCAGCCAGAAAGGATTTACAGACCTTTTAGAGTAGTATTTCATGGCCTTCCATCTTTGGCTTCAATGACTTGAGTATAAACACAGATACTATCTAAGTAATAATTCAAGTAATTAGATCCCATTGGGTAATTCAGGGGAAAGTTTGTTTTAGTGAATCCAGGCTTGGGGGATTTGATCTGGATCCCTTCTAGCGCCCAGCTGCTGTGTGGAAGTTCTTTTGCTGTTTCTCCTCATCTGCTTGGCCTCCAAAAGTTAGGTTTGAGGTCACCTCTCCTTTTTCCACACTCTCCCTATTTTCTGTGGATTGAATGTCCCCCCAAACTCATTGAAGCTTAAATTGTGTCACCCAAAGTTCCAGGTATTGAAAACTTGGCCCCACTGTAACTGTTGAGGGTGGGAAATCCTATTATGGTAATTGCAATGTGGGGCCTTGAAGAGGTGATTAGATTGTGGGACTGTGCCATAGTGAATGGATTAATAATGGTGGTGAGGGTGTGGTTCAGGGAACTTTAAAAGCAGAGCACAAGAAAAGTTCACTTTCTCTGCTCCACCATTTTCTGCCATGTGACACCCCTGCATTGCTGTCAAGCCACCACTAAAGAAAACCCCCACCAGATGTGTTCCCTGGCCTTAGGACTTCCTAGCCTCTGAAACTGTAAGCAATAACTTTTGTTTTCTTATACATTACCTAGTTCCACATAGTTTGTTATAAGCAACAGAAACGGACTAATACACTAGGTGATCTCATCAATTCTTGTGGATTTGAATATTGTCTATGTTTTGATGGCCTCCAGGTTTATATCTCTAGCCCAGTCCTCTCCTCTCTGAACCACAGCCTCACATGTTCCACTCTCTCCCCAGCATTTCCACTTGAAGTTTTTATAAATATTTCAAGATAAATCAAGATAATGCTTTCTCCCCTTAAATTTTCCCCACCACAATAAATGGCACCATTGTCTATTCAGCATCTATAGAAAACTAGAAATTATCCTTAAGTTCTTCCTTGCCCTTTTCCTTGTCTATCCGATCCATTCCATCAGGAAGTCCTGCCACACGCCTCACAGCTTCGCCACACTTCCCTCTTCTCCACATCTCCAACCCCACTGCTTTAGCCAAATCACCGTAACTTCTCTCCTGGACTATCACAAACATCCTGCCTGTTTCCACAATACCTCACTCCAATCAGTTCTCTACTCAGCAACAAGCGATGTTGAAAAATCAATCAGATTGTGTCACTCCTCTGCTTGACATATGGCTTTCCATTGAACATCAAGTGGCCTTCTCCACTGGCCAGGACCCCCACCTCATCGTGCATCCTCCTCTTCTTACACATAGCTGTGCAGGTTCAATGGCTGCTTTTCAGTCCTGCAAGCATGTTTCTATATCATGGACTTTGCCAGTGCTACCCATTTGCCTGGTGTCCTTTGTCCACATTCTTTACCTGGTTTGCTGCTTTCCAGCCTTCAAGTGTCACTCACTCAAATATCTCCAGTCCAGAGGGCTTTCCTTGGAATCCCAGAAAAGTAGCACCCTTAGCTCCCACCAATCCAGCCATTCCCAATATTATATTAGACTTTCCCACCCCACTTCATGGCACGCATTAGAATTCGTAATTATCTCTGTTGCTTATTTATTGGTCTCTTCCACTAGAAGAGAAGCTGCATGAAGACAGGGATTGTGTGTCTCATTTGCTGTAATATCCATAGTGCTTATGATTACATAGGAGGTTCTCAGAAAAGGCCATTTGTCTTCTTACAATGAATGAGTGCCAAAACTAGAGGAAAGGACAGAGCAAAGTGGCAGACCAGGGAGCTCCAAGCTCTTCTTCCTCCACAGAAATGTAAAAAAAAAAAAAAAAAAAAGGAAGAAATTCAGAGGATCAGCTTTGTCAGAGCTCTGGAAAAAAGTCAGAGGTTTACACTAATCAAGTGAGTGCCAAATCAAAAAAAAAGAAAAACATCTTCAAAATGGTAGAAAAGTTTTGTGGTGTTTTCACTTGCCCTTATCCCAGCCCCTCCTTAGCACAGTGGTGGTCTTAGTCTTAAAGTGGCAGCAGCCTACATTCCCAATTTGGGGACTTGGTCCGTCAAACCAGAGGGAGCAGAGTAGACCTCATTTGCAAATTGTTGTGTATGTCTGTTCTAACCTATCTGGGGGATACTTGAAGGTGCTCATCTCTATCTCACCTGACTTGGGACTTAGATGGAAGAACAGTGGGCACTGCTCATAAAGCTGCAAGGTGGACTAAAAGGCCCACAGATGTCTGGGTCAAGACATACAGTAAACCACCTAAGACCTGAAGGAGAATTTTGGGTGAGTTTCTATGGGAAATTAGGACCTTCAAAAACTGCCACATCTGTAGGGGAATTTAGAGAGCTATGCACATGCTCTGGGCAAGATGTATGCTTGGAAAAGACCTTAAGATTTTGCCTCATGCTGATCCCTACACTTAATACAAGCCTAGCTGAGCACTGAATGAGCACCCCAGCACAAAGCCAATCTGCAAAGACTAGGAGAGGTGTTTGTTTTTCCCTTTCTCTTTGTGCATGTATGTTTTGTGTGTATGTTTTTTGTTTGTTTGTTTGTTTGTTTTACCTCCTGGCATTCAAGGGAATCTCTGTCAAAATATTAGCTGAACAGGAACAAAAGGAATACAGACTTCAAAGACCACAAAAATAATAGTCTTTGCAAAATGATTTGGAAAAGTCTCAAAACAAATGACTATTATAGCCTTCAACAATCAAAACAAACAAAAACCAAATCAAACCAACCAAACAAAAATCCCCAGACAACCCTAGGGAAGGGAAAAAATCTGATCTGCAGAGGTACAATATAATAATAGTTAAACATCTAGTTTTTGACCCCCCAAAATCATAAATCATACAAAGAAACAAGAAAATATGGCCTACTCAAAGGAACAAAACAAACTGGAAGAATCTGTCCATGACGAATCATGGACAACAGACTTATAAGGCAAATAATTTAAGACAACTGTCTTAAATATGCTCAAAAAGCTAAAGGAAAACACAGACAAATAACTAATGGAAATCAGGAAAACAACATATGAAAAAATGCAAATATCATTAAAGAGAAAGAAATTATCAAAAGGAATCAAAAAGAAATTGTGGAGCAAAAAAGTATGATACAGCTGGCCCTCCATATTAGTGGGTTTCACATTCGTAGGTCCCACCAACTTGTGATTGAAAATATTTTAAAAAATCATCTGTACTGAACATGTACAGACCGATACAGCTGGCCCTCCATATTAGTGGGTTTCACATTCGTGGGTCCCACCAACTTGTGATTGAAAATATTTTAAAAAATCATCTGTACTGAACATGTACAGACTTTTTTCTTGTCATCATTCCCCAAACAATGCAATATAACAACTATTTAGATAGCATATACACTATATTAGGTATTATAAGTAATCTAGAGATGATTTAAAGTATATAGGAGGATGTGTATAAGTTAAAATATATTATTTGTATCAGGGACATAAACATCGACAGATTTGGATATCTGCAAGAGGGTCTGGAAACCAATTTTTCACAGATACTGAGAGACAACTGTGATCGATAAAAAAATTTACAAGGGATTGAAAATTGGATGTCTTTTTTTAAAGCTGGCTGGTACAGGGATCTGAACACTTGACCTTGGCATTACAAGGCTGCACTCTAACCAGCTGAACCAACCAGCCAGCCCCAAATTGGAACTGAAAAGGCAGGAAAAGAATCATCAAACTTAAAGATAGGATAATTGAAATTACTGAGTACAAAGCCGAAATAAAAAAGAAAGAAATATGAACAGAGTCTACAGGACCTGTGGGACACCATAAAGAGGACCAACATCACATTATGAGATCCATGGATGAGACAATAAGATCAAAGAAATAATGGCTAAAAACAGCCCACATTTGATGAAATACATGAACCTACAAATCCAATAATATCAACAAACTCCAAGTAGGATAAACTCAAAGGGACCCACACAAAGACACATTATAATCAAACTGTCAAAAGACAAAGACAAAGAGAGAATCTTGAAAGCAGCAAGAGAGAAGTGATTCATCACACACAAGGGATTCTCAATACAATTATCTGCTGATTTCTTAACAGAAACTTTGGAGACCAGAAGGCAATGGAATAATATATTCAAAATGATGAAAGAAAAAAAAAATGTCAACCAAGAATTCCAAGAATTCTATATCTGGCAAAACTGTCCTTCAAAAATGAGAAAGAAATTAAAACATTCCCAGGTAAGCAAAAGCTGAGGGAATTTGTTACCACTAGACCAGCTCTCCAAGAAATGCTAAAGGGACTCTTTCAAGTTTAAAGGATGCTGGAGAGTAACTTGAAGACATGTAAAGAAAAAATAATCTCTGGCAATGGCAAATATATAGGCAGATATAAAATCCAATATTATTGTAATTGTTTAAAATTTAACTCCAGTGTTTATTTTCTTCATAATTTAAAAGACAACTGCATAAAAACTAATTAAAACTCTATATTATCGGACATTCAATGTATAAGCCTGGAACCTCAATAATATAAAGAGGCAGAGAAAGAGCTGTAATGGAGCAAAGTTTTCATATGTTATTGAAGTTTAATTGGTATTAATTCAAATTAGATTGTGCTGTGGATTGAATGTTCCCCCAAAACTCACTGATGCTTGACCCCCCATTGTAACAATGCTAAGATGGTAAATCTGATGATGGTATTTGAAATGTGGGGCCTTTAAGAGGTGATTAGATTGTGAGGACTGTGCCCTCATGAATGGATTGATCCATTCATGGAGTAATGGTCATGGTCCTGATGTCTTTCTAAGGAGAGTGAGTGAGAAGGCTAGCTCTCTCTCTTGCTCATGCCATTCTCTCACCATGTGATACCCTGAGTTGCTATAGAGAGTCAAGAAGGTCCCCAGCAGATGTGTTCCCTGGATGTGGACTTCTCAGCCTCTGAAACTGTAACAAATACATTTCATTTCTTTATAAATTACCCAGCTTTGGGTGTACTGTTACAAGCAACAGAAAGAGACTAATGTAGATTGTTATAACTTTAGGATGTTAAGTGTAAGTATCCACAAAGAAAATATCTCTAGAATATACAGAAAAGGAAGTGATAAGGGAATCTAAATGTGAAATAAGCCATACAAGGAAAGAGAAATACCACATATTCTCACTTCCACCTGGGTGCTGAGAGAGAGAGAGAGAGAGAGAGAGAGAACCACAACAATTTGTTGAACTTTAAAAGGAGAGAACAAACCTAAGGTTACTAGAGATGGGAGTAAGGGAGAGAGTGGGTTTGGGGAAGGGATAGGTAGGGTAAACGGCATACAGAAAAATCATGATTTGTAATCATGAATATGCTAATAATAATAAATAAATAGATGTGTCACTACAAAAAAATCAACTGAACACAAAAGAAGGTAGTAAAGAAGGAAATGCAGTGGTGGGGGGGATTCTATAAGATATACAGAAAACAAATAGCAAAATGGCAGATGTCCTTCCTTCTCAGTAATTACTTTAAATGTAAACAAATTGAACTCTCCAGTTATAAGGCAATAATTGGTAGAATGGATTTTTAAAAAATCATCCAATTATATTTTGTCTACAAGAGATATAAAGACACAAATAGGTCAAAAGTGAAAGGATGGAAAAAGATATTCCATACAAATAGTATCCAAAAGAGAGCTGTAGTGGCTATATTATTATCAGACATATAGACTTTAAGTCCAAAACTATTACTAGAGACAAAGAAGGACATTATATATTGATAAAAGGGTCAATTCACCAAGAAAATATAACTATTATAAATATATATACCCGCCAAACAACAGATCCCCAAAATTTATGAAGTAAATATTGACAGGATTGAAGTGAGAAATAGTTCTACAGTGATAGTTTGAGACTTCAATACCCCATTTTCAATAATGGATAGAACCACCATACAAAAGAGAAATAAATAGAGAATTTGAATAACAACATAAGCTAATTAGAACTAACAGACGTATAGAATACTCTACCCAACAACAGCAGAATACACATTTTTCTCAAGTGCATGTGGAATATTCTCCGGGACAGACCATATTTTAGGCCACAAAACAAATCTTAATAAGTTTCAAAAGATTAAAATCATTCTAAGTATCTTTTCCAATCACAACAAAATGAAAGTAGAAATCAATAATAGAGGGAAACAGAAAAAACAACAATTATGTGAAAATTAAACAACACATTCTTAAACAACCAATGTGTCAAAGAAGAATTCAAAAGGAAAATCTTTAAATACTTTGAGAAAAATGAAAATGAAAAAACAATATACCAAGGCTTATGCGAAGCAGTGAAATTACCCTTATTAATGTAAAACTCCTCAATAAAATAATAGCAAAGTGAATTCAGCAGCATACTAAAAGGATTATATACCATGACCAAGTAGGATTTATCCTAGAACGCAAAGATGATTCAATATATGAAAATCAATAAATGTAATAGTCCACATTAATATAATAAAGAAAAAAACCTCATAAGGTCATCTCAATTGATGCAGAAAGAACATTTGACAAAATTCAACACCTTTTCATTATAAAAATACTCAATGAACTAGGAATAGAAGGGAGCTTCCTCAACATGATAAAGGCCGCATATGAAAAGCCTGCAGTTAACATCATACACAGTGGTGAAAGACTGAAAGCTTTTCCCCTAGGACCAGGAAAAACACAAGGATGTCCACTATCACCACTTCCATTTAATATAGTATTGAAAGTTCCAGCCAAATCTACTAGAGAAAAAATATAAAAATAAAAAAACAGAAAGAAAAGGCATCTAAATTGGGGGGGGAAAAAGAAGTAAAATGATCTGTTTGCAGATGACATAATCTTATATGTAGAACAATACTAAAAAAGAAAAGGCATCTAAATTGGGGGGAAAAAAGAAGTAAAATGATCTGTTTGCAGATGACATAATCTTATATGTAGAACAATACTAAAACTCAACCAAATAATTGTTAGAACAAATTATGTATTCCATAAAGCTGCAGGAAACAAAATCAACATAAAAAAGCACCCACACACAAAAAAATAAACTGTTAGAGCTAATAAACATATTCAGCAAAGTTGCAGGATACAAAACCAACACTCAAAAATCAGTTTCAGAGCCGGCCTGTGGCTCACTCGGGAGAGTGTGGTGCTGATAACACCAAGGCCACGGGTTCGGATCCTGAATAGGGATGGTCGGTTCGCTCGGGTGAGCGTGGTGCTGACAACACCAAGTCAGGGGTTAGGATCCCCTTACTGGTCATCTTTAAAAAAAAAAAAAAAATCAGTTTCATTTCTATACACTAACAATGAACAATCCAAAAAGGAAATTAGGTAAGTAATTCCATTTACAAAACTATATTTTAGAAAAACACTAAGGAATAAAATTCACCAAGGAGGTGAAAGACTTGTATGCTGAAAAATACAAAACATTGCTAAGAGTAATTAAAGACATAAATAAATGGAAAAACATCCCATGTTTATGGATTGGAACACTTAATATTGTTAAGATGATAATACTACTCAAAGCATTCTACAGATTCAATGCAATTTCTATCGAAATTCCAATGGCATTCTGCAGAAATAGAAAAGCCTATTCTAAAATCTGTAATGTGATCTCAAGGGACCCTAAATAGCAAAAACAATCTTGCAAAAGAAGAACAGACTTAGAGGCATACATTTCCTGATTTCAAAACTTACTCCAAAGATATAGGAACAAAAACAGTGTTGTAATAGAACAAAGACAGACATATATAGACCAATGGAATAGAATAGAACTCCAAAATAAACCCTAGGTAACTTTACTTTCAACACATGTGCCACACCACTCAATGGGAAAAGACAGTCTTTTCAACAAAAATTCTGAGAAAACTGTATATCCACATACAAAGAATGATGTTGAAAGTTACCTACCACCATATAAAAAAATTAACTCAAAATAGGTCAAAGACTTAACCTTAAGAACTAAAAATATGAAACTCTTAGAAGAAAACTTAGGGAATAATCTTTATGACATTAGATTTGGCAATGATTTTTTGCATATGATGTCAAAAGCACAGACAGCAGAAGAAAACTAGATAAGTTAGTCTTCATCAAAATTAAAAACTTTTGTGTTTCAAAGGATACTATCAAGAAAGTGAAAAGACAAGCCACAGAATGGAAGAAAATATTTGCAAATCATATATTTGATAAGGGATTAAAATCCAAAATATGTAAAAAACTTCTACAACTCAAGAACAAAAATACAAATAACCCAGTGTAAAAATGGGAAAGGAATTTGAATAGACATTCCTCCAAAGAAGGTATACAAATGGCCAAAAAGCATATGAAAAGATGTGCAACATCATTAGCCACTGGGGAAACGCAAATTGAAACCACAATGAGATACCACTTCACACACATTAGGATGGCTATAATTAAAAAACAAAAATGGAAAGAATCAAATGGCAAAAATGAGGAGAAATCAGAGTCCTTGTGTGTTGCTGGTGGTAATGTATAACGGTGCAGCTGCTGGGGAAAACATTTTGGCAGTTACTCATAAAGTTGAACATATGATTACCACGTAATTCAGTGATTCTACTCCTAGTTATATATATCCAAAATAATTGAAAGCAGGGACTCAAACATACTGTACACCAGTGTTCATAGCAGTATTGTTCACAATAGGGCCGGCCCGGTGGCGCACTGGATAGTGCGCCGCTTGGGAAGCGCGGCGGCGCTCCCGCCCGAGGGTTCGGATCCCACATACAG
>NW_007726706.1:435381-453312 GCF_000696425.1 Galeopterus variegatus | reverse complement strand
TAATATAGTATTGAAAGTTCCAGCCAAATCTACTAGAGAAAAAATATAAAAATAAAAAAACAGAAAGAAAAGGCATCTAAATTGGGGGGGGAAAAAGAAGTAAAATGATCTGTTTGCAGATGACATAATCTTATATGTAGAACAATACTAAAGCACCCACACACAAAAAAATAAACTGTTAGAGCTAATAAACATATTCAGCAAAGTTGCAGGATACAAAACCAACACTCAAAAATCAGTTTCAGAGCCGGCCTGTGGCTCACTCGGGAGAGTGTGGTGCTGATAACACCAAGGCCACGGGTTCGGATCCTGAATAGGGATGGTCGGTTCGCTCGGGTGAGCGTGGTGCTGACAACACCAAGTCAGGGGTTAGGATCCCCTTACTGGTCATCTTTAAAAAAAAAAAAAAAATCAGTTTCATTTCTATACACTAACAATGAACAATCCAAAAAGGAAATTAGGTAAGTAATTCCATTTACAAAACTATATTTTAGAAAAACACTAAGGAATAAAATTCACCAAGGAGGTGAAAGACTTGTATGCTGAAAAATACAAAACATTGCTAAGAGTAATTAAAGACATAAATAAATGGAAAAACATCCCATGTTTATGGATTGGAACACTTAATATTGTTAAGATGATAATACTACTCAAAGCATTCTACAGATTCAATGCAATTTCTATCGAAATTCCAATGGCATTCTGCAGAAATAGAAAAGCCTATTCTAAAATCTGTAATGTGATCTCAAGGGACCCTAAATAGCAAAAACAATCTTGCAAAAGAAGAACAGACTTAGAGGCATACATTTCCTGATTTCAAAACTTACTCCAAAGATATAGGAACAAAAACAGTGTTGTAATAGAACAAAGACAGACATATATAGACCAATGGAATAGAATAGAACTCCAAAATAAACCCTAGGTAACTTTACTTTCAACACATGTGCCACACCACTCAATGGGAAAAGACAGTCTTTTCAACAAAAATTCTGAGAAAACTGTATATCCACATACAAAGAATGATGTTGAAAGTTACCTACCACCATATAAAAAAATTAACTCAAAATAGGTCAAAGACTTAACCTTAAGAACTAAAAATATGAAACTCTTAGAAGAAAACTTAGGGAATAATCTTTATGACATTAGATTTGGCAATGATTTTTTGCATATGATGTCAAAAGCACAGACAGCAGAAGAAAACTAGATAAGTTAGTCTTCATCAAAATTAAAAACTTTTGTGTTTCAAAGGATACTATCAAGAAAGTGAAAAGACAAGCCACAGAATGGAAGAAAATATTTGCAAATCATATATTTGATAAGGGATTAAAATCCAAAATATGTAAAAAACTTCTACAACTCAAGAACAAAAATACAAATAACCCAGTGTAAAAATGGGAAAGGAATTTGAATAGACATTCCTCCAAAGAAGGTATACAAATGGCCAAAAAGCATATGAAAAGATGTGCAACATCATTAGCCACTGGGGAAACGCAAATTGAAACCACAATGAGATACCACTTCACACACATTAGGATGGCTATAATTAAAAAACAAAAATGGAAAGAATCAAATGGCAAAAATGAGGAGAAATCAGAGTCCTTGTGTGTTGCTGGTGGTAATGTATAACGGTGCAGCTGCTGGGGAAAACATTTTGGCAGTTACTCATAAAGTTGAACATATGATTACCACGTAATTCAGTGATTCTACTCCTAGTTATATATATCCAAAATAATTGAAAGCAGGGACTCAAACATACTGTACACCAGTGTTCATAGCAGTATTGTTCACAATAGGGCCGGCCCGGTGGCGCACTGGATAGTGCGCCGCTTGGGAAGCGCGGCGGCGCTCCCGCCCGAGGGTTCGGATCCCACATACAGACCGGTTCCCGCTCACTGGCTGAGCGAGGCGCGGGAGCAACGCCGAGGGTTGCAATCCCGTTGCCGGTACCTGGTCCGGTACGCGGGCAACACTGAGGGTTGCAATCCGTTGCCGGACACGGAAAAAGACAAAAGACAAAAAAAAAAGTATTGTTCACAATAGCCAGAAGGTGGAAATAGCCCAAGTGTCTATCAACAAATAGATAAACAAAATGTAGTATACACATACAGTGGAATATATGCACACACATATATATGTGTATATATATATATATATATTGAATCTATATAATCTACTCATTGCGTATATATATATATATATATATATTGAATCTATATAATCTACTCATTGCCACTGAATTGTTAAAAATGCTTAAAATGGTAAATCTTATGTATGTTTTACTGCAATAAGGAAAGAGGTAGAGGGAAGAAGATATCCATGAATTTGTGACTGAGGAGTGACATAGAAAAAGATTAAGAGGACATGAAACCCTAGGATGGTTATGTTGGTGGCATAGAGTGGTGACCGGGGCAACAGTGGCTCATTTGCAGAAGGGTACAGTGATGCAATGACTAAATGTCTGGCGATGCCAGGATGATGGAGTTTGGATGTGTTGTCCCCTCCAAAACTCATGTGGAAATTTGATCCCCAATGTGGCAGTGTTGGAAACTACTTGAGTCGTGGGGGCGGATCCCTCATGAATGGATTCATGCTCTCCCTGGGGGAGGGGGAGTAATGAGTGAGTTCTTGCTCTATTAGTTCCCATGAGAGCTTGTTGCTTAAAAAGACTCTGGTGCCTTCTCTCTCTCTATTGCTTCCTCTCGTCATGTGATCTGCTCATACCCATTGGCAGCGCCATAAGTAGAAGCAGCCTGAGGCTTGTGCCAGATGCAGCTGTCCCAGAATTGTGAGCCAAATAAACCTCTCTTCTTTATAAATCACCCAGTCTCAGGTATTTCTGTTATAGCAACACAAAATGGACTAAAACACAGGAGCATGTTTGGAGGGGTCAGGGAGGCTAAGGGCAGGGAGGTTGTGTGAATTAAGCTCTTCAGGCTGCAAGGAATCAGGATGACATAGCCTCAGGCGAAAGGAATTTATTGTAAGGACTCCAAGTAGAGGCCCAGGAGCACTCTTCACAGCCACCCAAATAGCTCTCAAGATCCAAGTGGCCCCATCGGACCTCCTAAAGAACTACCGCCCTACTTCTCTTCCATCCACCAGGCATGAGCATCCCGTGCTCTCTCCTCTGGCCCACCCTATGCCCGCTGCTCTCTGTTTCTGCACCTGCCTCTTCTCCCTGTCTTTCAGTTTCTCCTTCCTCTGCTGCCTGTCCCCTTATGAGGTACTCTCCATCCACATTGTTTCAGTTATTCACTGTCAAGCTCAGCAAGCCCCTGCTGGGCAGGGCTATAGTCCCCGGCCCTCTGCAGGGCACCAGGCAGCCCACAGATCTCTTGTTCACTCGGCTGTGGTCTGTGCAGCAAGTCAAGGGGTACAAAAAGCAAGCAACTTATGCCCGGGAGACAACTTGTGCCACTTGCCGTTCAATGGAAACTTGGGGCATGAGTTGTGGTCTGATCCTTTTAGAAAACAAAGGCCTAACAATCTATTTGAGAAGAACAAGCCCAAAGAGGTGTGGATGAGCAGCAAATAGAAGGAGTGAGATGCATTACCTCGTGGGTGTTCGCTTCATGAAGAGCTTGGAAGAGACGTGGAAGTTCGCCCCGCAGGCTTGTTCAGCACATGAGCCTTCTCCATAAGTGCCGAAGGACCTCCATGGGAGGGGCTGGGATGGGGGGATTCATCTACCTGGTATCCTCCTTTTCTTGTTTCTCATTAGTCAGTGTTCATCAGCCCAGCTACTTCCTCATACACCCAGATGTTGGCTGTTCAGGAAACCAGATTGCACACCCTACAGTGTGGTATGTCTTCAAATCTAAAAGTAGAGACAAACAGTGGTTTGAATGGCAGCCCCCAAAAGATATGGCCCCCTGGAATCTGTGAATATGCCCTTATTTGGGAAGATCTTTGCAGATGTAATTAAGGGAAGCATCTTAAGATGAGATCGTCCTGGATTAGGGTAGAGCCTAAATCTAATGGTAAGTGTCCTTCTAAGAGAAGGGGAGGAGACAGAGAGAAGTCCATGTGAAGACAGAGGCAGAGATTAGAGTGGTGGCACCATAAACCAAGGAATGTCTGGAGCCACCAGCAGCTGGAGGAGGCAAGGAAGGGATTCTCTTCTAAAGCTTCCTGGGGGAGCAAGACTGCCCACACCTTGATTCCAAACTTCTGGCCTCCAGAACTGTGAGAGAATCGATTTCATTGTCTTGAGCCACCAAATTTATGGTAATTTGTTACAGCGGCCCTAGGAACCTAATACAAGGAGTGACTAGGCATAAACGGGGCTGTCCACAAAATGACAGAGAAGGAAGACAGCAGGGGAGGAAATTTGAAGTGAGCAATGTTTGTGTCCAATATAACTTCTCCTCCAGACCTGGGTGTGGGGAAGAGCCGGATATAAGGATGCCAGTCCTGCTTGTGGGTGGCAGACGGGAAGCAGAGCTGGAAATCAGATGAGGCCGGGAGGCTGAGAGCTGCGAGATCAAAGGGAGTTACCGGTTCATTAAAAATGGATGTTGTTGTCAATGAGGATTATGGCAGGGGATGTAAAGAGAAAAAGAAGGATAAATATAGGGTTGAAATGATCTAAGAGGTAGAGAGGAGTTCTGGTAGAAAGGGAATGATAGCAGTGATTATTTGGCAAGAATTGAGCAGATGAATGGCTTGAATTTCAGGTGATGCTAATGGGAAATTGGCAAGAGAGATGGATCCAGATGTGAGGAGCGTGTCTTTCCCTTCCTCTGTTCACCTCCTGTGCAAGTGCTGTGAGACGTGCGAGTGCAGCTGAAGCAGGTGGCCACCATTGGGGAGATTTCTGTTAGGGCGAGAAGCTCAAAGAGAGAGAAGGAGGTTCCAGGTAGAAAAGAGTCCACCCCACTCTTGGAGAATGGGGGCTCCATTGAGAGCATGAGAAAGAGAGAAAGGGGTGTTTGGGTTAGGGGTCTGCAGGTACAAAGTATAGGAAGTAACTGAAACTACTTTAAATATGGTGGGGTTTTTTTTACAGAATGCAAGAGGTAATTTCATGGTTATCAAGGATAAAGTAGGCTGATCACAGAGGGAACTAGAACCAGAAAGCCCAGAACCAAGAAGGAGCCTTTCCCTCAGGGGGATGAGAGTTCTCTCCCATGAGAGCCTCTCTGTCATTTCTTCCATGCTCTTTCTGTAGACCAGCCCCTGCAGACTCCAGTGCTGTCCCTTACCTTTATCTTGTACCCATGTGTCTATAGCTTGTCATGCCACCTCCTGACCTTATAGACACTAGGTTACTGTGCAGCTCCTAACTGATAATGGACTCTCTTTCTTAGCAATTTGAAACTGGGCCTGGACACACTATCTGATTGATCCTATTCAGCCTGCAGACTGTTCTCCTGAGTCAAGAGTTCATTCCTGATCCAGTCAGCTTTAGCCAAGCAGATAAGTTCACCTAGAACAAACGGCCACCTGGGCACACTCTTTCACTTGGGCTGTTTATGGTGTGGTGGGCTGAAAAATGTCTCCCAAAGATATTAGGCCCTAAGCCTCAGACACTGTGAATATCACGTTATATGGCAAAAGATATGATTAAATTAAGGCTCATGAGATGGGTGGATTACCCTGGACTATCTAGGTGGGTTCTAAATAAGGATGCATGTATTTATTTGAAGGCGGTAGAGGGAGAATTCACACACACACACACACACACACACACACACACACACACACACACACACACACACACACACACACACTAGAAGGCAGTGTGGCAAAGGCAGCAGAGATTGGAAAGACATGGCCATAAGCCAAGGAATGCCAGCAGCCACCAAAAGCTTGGAAGAAAGGGCCATCCTCCAGAGCCTCCAAGGAAGTGTGCCCTGTCGACACCTTGATTTCAGCCCAGCGATACCGATTTTGGACTTCTGGCCTTTAGAGCTGTAAGAGAAAAGATTTCTGTTATTAAGCCCCCAGTTTGTGGTAATTGTTACAGCAGCCCTAGAAACTAATACACATGGGGAGGAAACAAGGACTGAGCAGGCACCTAACTCATGGCTCCTGAAAGAAGCAAGAGCCACAAAACCTTAAGGGTAAACGTGGAGAAAATGAAGGTTGGACAGATTGAGAATTCAACTCAGTAAACATGATCTGGGGCTGGCCAGTTAGCTCGGTTGGTCAGAGCACAGTGTTATAACACCAACATCAAGGGTTCAGATCCCTGCACCAGCCAGCTGCCAAAAAAATAATTAAAAATAAGCATGATCTATAGCAGGCACTGTTGAGCCAATGAAATGCAAACACTTACCCTCAAAAAACAAGGAGAGAAATATGATGTAAGAAATACTACAACAAAGATTTTAAGAGGAAACAGCATGAGGAGAAGATTTGGGTCCTCTTTGAGAAGCATTGTTGTGTGAAGGGAGATCATGAACTCAGCACCTAAACAGAAATAGAAAGGACCAGATGCCCAGAATGAAGGGGTAATACAAACAAGGAAACACAGCCAGACGCTTCAGAATGCAAACATACACACACGCCTACACCCTACACTTTAAGGCATTATGATTTTGTTTTAAAATCTTGTTCTACCTCATAGCCTCTGGCTGCATCGACATGAGGCCAAAACAGTTAGGCAATTCAGCAGAATCATGAGTCACACTAACTTCTGGGATGCAGCACAGTATAGAAGTGTGATTTTGAGATTTATGATACAAAATATATATTGGTCTTCATCCCTGTTCTTGGGACACAACTCTTAAAATCCTCATTATTTCCTGAGAAAGGAGCCTAAAGGTGAAAGCAGCATCTTTCGTGCTTCCTAGCAAGTTCCCCCCCCCCTTCAAACACATCTGAGTTTATGTAAATGAGGTGATGTTTGGAAAGCCCCTAAGAGGAGCCTAAAGGTGAAAGCAGCATCTTTCGTGCTTCCTAGCAAGCCCCCCCCCCTTCAAACACATCTGAGTTTATGTAAATGAGGTGATGTTTGGAAAGCCCCTAAGGATGCGGGTTGGTTGCCAGGGGAACCAACCTTGTGATTAGAGGGTTGGAACTGTTAGCCCCACCCTCCAATCTCTGGGGAGGGGAAAGGGGCTGGAGATTGACTTAATCACCAATGGCCAATGATTTAATCAATTGTGCCTACATAATGAAGCCTCCATAAAAACCCAAAAGGACTGGCTGGCTCACCAAGGTCAAGGGTTCAATTCCCTGAGTGGGCCAGCCAACAAAAAAAACTCCAAAAATATAACCCATGTTCCCATGTTGTGTCCTTTTATAATAAACCAGTAATCTATTAAGTAAACTGTTTTCCTGAGTTCTGTGAGCTGTTTTAGCAAATTATCAAACCCAAGGAGGGAACCTCTGATTTATATCTGGTTGGTCAGAAGTACAGGTGGCAACCCAGACTTGCCACTGACGTCTGAAGTGGGGCAGTCTTGTGGGACTGAGCCCTTCACCTGTGGGGTCTGTGCTGACTCCAGGTAGACAGTGTCAGAACTGAATTGAATTGTAGGACACCCAGGTGGCGTCTGCAGAGAATTACTTGATGTGGGAACAACACCCATACATTTGGGGTCCAGAAGTTCTGTGTGTGGGTCACAGAGAAGACAGTTTGTCTCTTTTGTGTTTTTTCCCTATACATGAGGAAAGGATTATTTATTCCAGTACCTCCTCCTAACTTACTGTACCACGTTACAGTTGCAAAGACAGGCTGGAGCTTGCAGGTGTAGTAATACATGCCCACAGTCACACAGCACAGTGGCAAACCAGAATTGGAATCTGGATCTGTCTGGCTCCCAAATGCATGATTTTTTTCATCAGTATGCAGACTGAATGAATCTAGGTGCCCTTTGAATTTTCCGAAGCAGTCCGACAGAGATGAAACCTATGTCAGGAGAACTAAGACACTCAATAAGAGAAGGACAAAAATCTGTTATGAAACTACCTCACCATATTAGAGCCAGCCTGGTTTCTCCCCACAGCCAGATTTCTTTAGGATGTCCATGGATAAGCTTTAGGGGACCCACGAACCCTCTGAAATTATTTGAAAAATTGGCATATGTTCATTTTCTGGGTGGCAAGAGCCTTCCCTCTTATCAGTCTGAAGATACATTCATCTCATTGCTCTAGACACAGGAAACCATGCTAGGTTTTATGAGTATCCACCACTCTTTCCAAATGTAATGCCAGCTGTCTATAGCCTACACATAAAGATAGGGCTTTGGGAGGAACTTATAAAATTTACATATAGATATGCTTGTTTCATTTCTCAGCCTAGGTAACTTCTGTCCAGCCATTTCTGGTCACACATAAGTGTGATATAAAGATATGAAAGGTGTCCCCCAAAAGCAAACCCAGAAGTTACCAAGGCACTCTCAATTATAAAAAGAATTTATTAAAATTCTTTAAAGCCTGTGTCCACATGCCCTATTCATTCCACTGAAACTTTCTAAACCACTGTGATCCCTCCTCACTGAAGTGGCAAAGGTTCATTAACAGGGGAGCCTCATCTACTTTGGAGAAGTAGAAACAAATAGGGAAGAGAAAGCTTGAATAAGGGTAAGGCACAGATTTTCTCCTTACACAATTGTTTTACCAAAACCCACCTATGTTAGTTTGAGTTCTCCAGGAAACAGAACCAACAGGATGTGTGTGTGTGTGTGTGTGTGTGTGTGTGTGTGTGTGTGTGTGTACATATACATATATAAGGAATGGGCTCATGTGGTTACAGAGGCTGAGAAGTTCCAGGATTCTGAGGCAGCAAGCTGGAGACCCAGGAGAGCTGATGGTATAGTTCCAGTCTGGGACTGAAGGCCTGAGAAGCAAAAGAGCTGATGGTTTGAAACTATCTGTGTATGAGTCCCAAGGCAGGAGAAAACTGACATCCAGCTCAAGCACTCAGACAAGCCAAGTTTCCTCTTTACCTTTTTGTGCTATTCAGGCCTTCAATGGATTGGATGAGGCCCACCCACATTAGGGAGGGCAACCTGCTTTACTTCTGATTTAAGTGCTAATCTCATCCAGAAATGCCCTCACAGACTAATGTTCAACCAAATATCTGGATACCCCTGTCTCAGTCAGTTAAGCATTGCACCACCTCTTTACCCTACTCTCTGGGCTCCGAGGAAGAGGGTCCCACTTCCTCTACAGTGAGCTCTTCTATCTGTCTTCAGCCTCATCCTTCAACGATGAAGCTTCCTTGAGAATTGCCAAAAGGTAGAAAAACTGGCAAAAAGAAAAAATGTAATCTTCCAGGCAATCTATGACCCTTGTGCAGAAAAGGCTGTGGACACTGTGAAGAGGAAGCATGCACACAGATTGCAAGCAGGGCCAACTCACTGAATACTGCAGTAAGGGCTCTTTGCAAGTGAGAGAAAATGAAACGCAAAATGGCTTAAGCCCCCTCCCCCAAACAATTGGCTCGTATAAATGAGAAGTCCAGGGAGGGACCTAGCTGGATTCAAGGGCTCAGGCAGTATCATCGGGAGCTGATCTCTCCCCTCCTCTTGGCTGTGCTTTTGTCTGTGCTGGCTATTTTCCCAGAAAGACTCTCTCTTTGGGGATGTCAGCCAGCAATTCCAGGTGTATCTTCTCACAAATGCAAGGCCAACGGTTTAATCAAAGTTCTAAACATGACTCTCAAGATCTTGAATTGGGGGCCGGCCCATGTCTCACTTGGGAGAGTGTGGTGCTGACAACACCAAGACAAGTGTGAGGTTCCCCTTACCAGTTATCCTTTAAAAAAAAAAAAAATCTAGAATTGGACCATGTGGCCAAGAGGATGCTGTGCTCTCACTGTTTGAGCCCATGTAACAAGTCACCTGTGGTACCTGGTTAGAGTCAGTTCCATTCAAATCCATCAGGGTGCCCTCAACAGAAAAACATGAATGACTAGCTTGGTGGTGAAAATAACAGGGTGTCCACTACATAGATTTTTTTTTTATCTGTAGATATTTGAGACTAGTTCTAAGACAGTGGTTCTCACTGGGAGGTGATTTTGCCCCGAGGGGACACTTGGCAATGGAAACATTTTTGGTTTTCACAATGGGGTGATGGTGTTGGCATCCAGTGGGTAGAAGCCAGGGATGCTGTAAAAATCCTATGAGACACAGGACAGCCTCCCCACAACAAAGAATTATGTGGCCCAAAATGTCAATAGCACTGAGGATGAGAAACCCTGTTCTAAGAGCAAAAATGCAGCCAAGGAAGCTGTGACGCACGTCACCAAAAAGGAAAAAAATATTTCCGTCCAGGTATGCTGAGAATATTCATGTTCTTGCAGTTTGTGAATACCTTTGGCACTTCAAAATGGGAAAGAGACCCCAGATCCGTCCTTGCTTCTGTTAACTCAAGCTAAATTTTGTGCCCTATCCATCTGTATATCAGGAACTGTAATCATTGGAGTGACCATTTTAGATCCAAAGCAATTAGGTGGGAAAATCCTAGTGGCCCTTTTATAAACCAAGATTATGGGCGATAGTTAATATAACAGATGGTGAGCACTGGCCTGTGATCTCCTCGGCAAAGATCTGCCAAATGGCTCAGCATATTCTGTCATGCAGTGCTTGCAGGAAGCTGCCTCTCCATCTGCACTTACTGTCCTTCCATCCATATTGGCTGGTAAAAGTGGCACCAGGCTCAGAGCTTCTGGAGCACATTCCTTGGGGCTTCCAATGGTGGAAATGATGTGTGTCATGGGCGGACAGGTAAAGGACCCTGCAATTCCCCTTCAGGTTGTCAGAAAGCCCTCCTCAAATTGTTTTAAACAATAGGGCAATGGATTATCTCAGATAGTAATAAGTCCAGACATTCTGGTTTTGTTTTGCTGTGGGTCTCCTGGATCTGTTCTCCCCCACAATAGTTAGAGGCATCCTATTGAGGTACCATGTGCCCAGAGCAAGAGAAGGGTCCCCATTTCTTACAAATGAGGAGAGCTTTTTAGAAGTCACCCACACTCCCCTCATGTCTTATTGGACCAGACTGAGTCACATGCCTGTCCCTAAACCAATGCCTTACAGATGAAATGGGATTACAATGATTGTGTTAGAAGCCTGATCCCTTGGAACAGAATGGATAATGGGGTGTCCACCTAATGACCACTGTGCCCATTTGGTGGAAGGTGGATGCTGATCCTTGGCAAACCAAAGTTGGCTTCCCTGGTATGTCAGTTGCAGAATTAGGGTCACATCTAGCAATCATGTCTGTTGTTATCATTGCATCTTGTTTATGACAATTTACAAGTTTGAGTCACAATGGAATTGGAGCAATATTTAGTTATGAATACAGAACATGCTTAGGACAGTTCACAAAGGTAGAGTTAAACAGGCATTTCTCTTGATGGTGATGTCTGAAAGAATGCCTCAAAAATGGACATAACTAGAACATTTAAGAATATCAGACTTGAAAGAAACTTTAGGATTTGTATCAGATGTATGGTCCTGTCTGT
Source organism: Galeopterus variegatus (assembly GCF_000696425.1). Classification (NCBI taxonomy): domain Eukaryota; kingdom Metazoa; phylum Chordata; class Mammalia; order Dermoptera; family Cynocephalidae; genus Galeopterus; species Galeopterus variegatus. The sequence continues at coordinate 441,893 of NW_007726706.1, read as the reverse complement.
CAACAAGTCTTTGGAAAAGTAGCCCAAAGTTTCAATAACACTATGGGCTAAGTTCCAAGAGATCAAAGGTGATGTATAACCCATCACTACACTGCAATGTGGTAAAGAGTTCAAATGTCCCAATCATAGACAGAAAGACCTTTAATGCCCCTGACCCACTTTGACTGAGATAATTCTACATTTTAGGAGCTGTCATTTGTAATATTCCATTTGAGATACAAACTGCCATTAAAAAAATGTGCGGAAACAAAGAAAAACAATAAACAGAAAGCAAGCACATCTAGGTGCAATTAGCCATCCTTGACTAATTTTCATTATTATTATTAACCACTTAATCTATTCTTCCTAATTTTGAAAATTTTACTTTGGAGTTGGAACTTTATTGTCATTGTCTAGAACTCTGTAACTCTTATTGGCTTGACATTAAACCTTCTCCAGCTAACTTTCCTTCTTTGAACTTCTTTTATTGACAAACTCCCCATTTGTCATAACTTCCTTTAGGAGTCATGGGTGCTGTTCTCCATGTCTTGGCTCTTGTGTCCTTAGGAACAGTAGTAGATTACACATGCTGGCCTCTTGTGGTTGGGTGGGACATTTTGAGTGGAAATGATGTGTAACATTAGTGAGTTGGAGTATTTAACTGGCAGTGTGAGACATCCTAGGCCTTTCTTTCCCTTTGCCACAGAAACCAGCAACATTTAAGATCATGGCTACTCCATCAGTCTGGATGCCAGAATATAAGGACATGGAGAAGAACCCTCAGCTTGCCTATGGGGGGCACTTGGTTTGAGAAAAAAGCACATTAAAAAAAAGTAAGCCAATAGTTTTGGGGGCTACTTTTTACTGCAGCATAACCTAACTCATCCTAACTGAAACACCTTCCAAAATCTTTTTTGTGGCAAACGAAGGTGACATATTGGGAGCAAAAAAAGGTGAGGGGGAGAGGATAGGAAAGTGGCAATGTGGAGCGCAGGGTGGCCCCCATGTTCACACCCTGTATAATCTACTCTTGAGGAAAGTGGGTGGGGCAGTGACTTGCTTCTGAACACTAGAATATGGCAAAGATGATGGGATGTCAGTTCCACGAATATATAATGTCTTGCACTTGAGTGTGAAGAACAGCAAGGAGGCCAGTGTGGATGAAGTGGAGACAGTAAGGAGGAGAGCATTGGGAAATGGGGGTCAAATAGGTAACGGGGTATTAATTAAGATTTGTAGGTCATTTACACTGAGTGAGCTGGGGAACTATTGAAGGGTGAGAGCTGAGGAGCAGCATGATGACATGATTTTAAATGATCTTTCGAGCTGTGGTGTTAAGAATAGACTGTAGGGGGTCAAGGTAGGAAGTAAAGAGAGCTGTTGGAGCAACCCAAGCAAGAGATGATGGTGGTCATGCAGATAATGGGAAGTGGCTGGATGCTGGATATATTCTGAAGGTATAGTCAGCAGGATTTTCTAAAAATTGGACCTGGAGTATGACAGAAAGAGAGGCAGGTATAATGTCTTGAGCTAAGCAAATGAGCTGTGGACTGAATGGCCCCCCAAACTCATTGAAGCTAAAATTGTGTCCCCCATAGTTCCAGGTATTAGAAACTTGGCCCCCACTATGACAGTGTTTAGAGGGTGGGAAATCCTATTATGGTAATTGAAAGATGGGGCCTTGAAGAGGTGATTAACTTGATGGTTCAATGGCGGTCATGGGCATGATTCTAAGGGCTTTAAAAGGAAAGTGCACAAGAAGCTTGCTGTCTCTGCTCTACCATTTTCTGCCATGTGAGACCCCTGCACTTCTGTAAAGCCAACACCAAGAAGATCCTCATCAGATGTGCTCCCTGGACTTTGGACTTCCCAGACTCTGAAACTGTAAGCAATACATTTTGTTTTCTTAAAATCACACAGTTCCAAGTATTTTGTGATAAGCAACAGAAGTGGACAAATACAAAATGAATGAATGGAGTTGCTTTCAACCGAGACACAGAGGGATCTGGGTAGAGAAGATTCGGGCAGATCAGGAGTCCAATTGTGGAAAGTTGAGTTGGCAATGTCTTTTAGAGATTTAAATGGAAATGGTGAAGAAGCAGTTGGATAGACAAGTCTGGAGTTAGCTAGAAAAGTCTAAGCTGAGAAATACGTTTGGATACTAACATATGAGGGTACTTCAACACATTCATAAAAACATTCGAATTATCTTTTAATTCTGTTTTTTCCATGAATGTTTTTTTTTTTTTTGTCCTTTTTTTGAGACCAGCTGCACCGTGCTCAGCCAGTGAGTGCTGTGAGCGCACCAGTCATCCCTATATAGGATCCGAACCCGCGGGAGCTCTGCTGCGCTCCCAGCGCTGCACTCTCCCGAGTGCACCATGGGCTCAGCCCTCCATGAATGTTTTTGAAGTAACCTCATGTACGGGGTATTTACAGCCTTGAGACTAGATGGGATCAGCGAGGGGAGGAGTAGCAATAGAAAGCAGAAGAGGATCAGGGACTGAGCTCTGGAGGCTCCAACATAGAGAGACCGAGGGAGAAGAGGAAGCACAAGAGAACAGCATGAGCAACCAGCGAGGTGGGAGGAAACCCAGGAGCACAGTGTACTAGAAGCCAGACAAGATGGTAAACCAAGGAAGAAAGCACTCGGTTGGGTCAAATGCTGCTCAGAGTCAAGTAAGTTGAGGGTGGCAACTTGTTTGTTGAACTTAGCTCTGCAGAGGAGGTCACGGGTGGCCTTGAAAAGAGCTGGTACTGCAGAGTGGTGGGGTGGAGCCTGGTGGTGGGTTTAAGAGAGCATGGGGGACGGTGTTAGGTGCTGAATGTTTGTGTCCCACCCCCTCCCACCTTCTCACCTCCACTGAAGCCCTAGCTCCCAGTGTGGCTGTGCTGGGGTAAGGAAGCAATTAAGGCTAAATGAGGTCATGAGAGTGGGGCCCTGATCTGACCTATCATTAGTGTCATTACAGGAAGAGACACAGAGAGCATGCTCTCTCTCTCCAGGAGCATGCACCGAGGAAAGACCATGTGAGGACATAATGAGAAGATAGTTGTCTGTCAGCCAGGAAGAGGGCCCTCGCCAGAAATGGAATTGGCCAGAACCTTGATCTTGGACTTCCAGCCTCCAGAACTGTGAGAAAATTAATTTCTGTTGTTTAAGTCCCCCAGCCTGTGGTATTTTGTTATGGCAGCCTTAGTTGACTAATACAGAGGGTAACCGCAAATACAGAGGGTAACTGCAAACAGCAAGTGTAGACAGCTCTTGCGAATTCTGCTGCAAAGGAGAGCAGAGAAATGGGTGGCAGCCCACAGAGGAAGTGGAGTCTAGGTTTGGGTTTTGCCTTGTTTTCTCTTAAAATAAGAACAACAGCATTTTCATATGTTTCTGGGAAAGATCTAATAGAAAAGATTAGTGCTGTAGGAGAGCAAGGAGGAGGGTTTCTGGAGCAATGTCTTTGAGTTGATGAGCAGGGATGAGGTTAAATGCACAAGGACAGGGCCTGACTTTGCAGGTGCAGGGACAGTGCCTCGTGGTAACAGAGACACAGGGAATGGGGTGATGGGTGGGGTTTGAGGAGAGAGGAGGATGTGTGGAACGTGCAGCTAGGGAGGAGTGAGGGGACCAGGTCCTTGACCAAGAGTTGTAGCCAGCTGGGTCTGTGTGGCTGGGTGTTTTTCCTTAGCCACCTTCAGCTGGCCAAGTGCAGGTGTGAGCAGACAGCAAGTCAGCTCTCCCAGGGTTGAGGTCTTTGCCGTGTGACAGATGGAGGGAAAGGAGCAAGAGAGTCAGGTGTGGGCTGAGGCACGGCTGTAGGGACGGTTAAGCTGGAGTGTGCACTAGGAAAGGAAGGGAGCTCCATACCCCGTTTTTGAAGCAAAGAAGCCCTGGGTCTTTGCCGTGTGACAGATGGAGGGAAAGGAGCAAGAGAGTCAGGTGTGGGCTGAGGCATGGCTGTAGGGACGGTTAAGCTGGAGTGTGCACTAGGAAAGGAAGGGAGCTCCATACCCCGTTTTTGAAGCAAAGAAGCCCTGCCCACCCCCAGTACCCCTCCACTGTGCAGGGTCTGCTTGCATTTGAGGTGGGTCTTTCCCTACTTCCTGGCTCCAGGCACCACCTGAATCTCTGTCCTCAGCTAATCTGAAGCCTCCTACTGAAGCCCTTTAACTGAGAGTGCACATCTGCGCTGATTGAGTCACTGTGACAGGAGCCATTTCTGACCTTTCTGGGGACACAGGTGGTTCCCACGTGCAAGCTGGGGAGAAGGTGAAGTGTATGCAACAGTAAGGAAAGGGCCAGGGCATGGGTGGGGACACAGGGAGAACAAGCGAGGCTGTGGTGGCGAGGGACAGCCTGAACTCGGAGAGCCCTGGGCTAGCCTGGGACCTTCCACAAACCAGGCTGGCCATCCTGACCTCCTGCTGTGCTCAACAGCCAACACATTTCATCTTTTGACATTGGGGCTGTGGGACTATCGCTAATTGTGCTTGTCTGAAAGTGGCCTTCGTCTTGGAGCAGGTTCATGGAGCAGATGGCACCATCGTCATGACGGAGGGCCTGGAAGGAGCTATTCCCACCCTGTTGCTCACCCTTCATTCCTCCCTCCTGCAGGCACAGCCAGCCCAAGAACTCAGCCACCGACATCCGCCTACCTCTCCTGAGACCCAACTAATTGCAGATTAGAACTGGCTAATTCTTTCTTTCTCCAGCTGTCCTGACCTCGGTTTGTTATAGTCGTCTGCAGGAATGCCAGTTGCACAAATACATATGTTAGGGTCTTTGATCTCTGAGCACAATGACATAGATTTATCAAATGTTTGCCTCTCTCTGCCTCTCTGACAAAGGCTGATTTACTGGATGCGGTCCTCGCCTCCCTTCCATTCTTGAAATATGAAGTGTTTGTGAATAGCCAAGGTAATATTAAATATCCTGCCAACGAGCCTTTTGCACTCGCTAACAAATGAACTACATCCCTGCCAAATGGCCCACATCTGTTTGGGCTCCTCTTTTTGACTAAACACATTAGCATTAAAATGCCTCATCGAGAATGCCAAGTGTCCCTTTCTAGATGAGGGAGCAGGGACAATTCTGAGGGAGAGGGCCACTGCCCAGGCAGCAGGAGCCCTGCTCGCAGCCAATGTTTTGCTCCTTCCTGAGGTGTGGACGTGAGCTGGTCCCTGGCAGGGCCATGGCCGGGGAGCATGTAGGCGCCTCGCCCTCGGCTCCCCACAGCTCAGGGCATGGGGGCGGCTGTGGAAATGGACTTTGCTGGCTCATTTCTTCAATCCAGAGCATTTTCCCGAAATGATTTCTAAGGAAGTGGAAGTGGCTTCCAAGCAACATTTTATTTTGAGAGAAAACCGCTGAAGTCCAAAGGTGCTGACTCAGGTGCTCCTGATAGGATCCGGCTTCAGCCCTGACAGTGGCTCTGTCTTCCCCCAACATGACTCTGGCTTGGGAAATCCCAGGGGGAATAGTTGATTTGGTTTAAAGAGCAGGTAGTAAAATGCCCCAGGTTGTCATCGTGTTAATGGCCTTGTAATAAGCTAACCTTAATCTGGGCCTGTATATAAGTGTGGTCTTTCTTTACAACAAGCTGGGGACCAAGGTGTAAAATGGCAGGGCAGCCTTGCCAGGAGCAAAACCTTCAACTTGCCATCTTGGCAATGGACAGGAGAGGCTGAGGGTCTCCAGAGCAGCAGGCCCTGCCTGGGCTGCCACTCCTCCCCAAGGCCTGGGGCTCCCTCCTGGGCTGACCCCACAGTCTCTCTGAGCATCAAACTGGAAGGTATTTTCCCTCCCTCTACCCTCTTCCTACCAAATTTCTCAAACCTTTGGGCATGGAAAGGATGACTGCCTCCTGCACGATTGACTTGAGCCAGGCTGAGTGAGTCAAACAGAGGCACAAACCCGAAATCAGGCCCATTAGGGCCTGCAACCCAATCCCCACACTTCGTCTTCCTGAGTAGGTTTGAATAAGAAGCTGTCTCCCAGACAACCAGTTTCCCACCTCAGAGACAAGCACAGTTACCAGGTGTTTTGCGTTTTCTTCTACAGCTATCTTAGGTACAAGAGCAGAGATTTTCCACCATTTCGTTCACTGCTACATTCCCAACACCTGGAACAGTATCTGGCCCAATGTAGGTAGATATATGTGAATAAAGGAATAATTGTTTAAGGGGTCTCCATATCCTAAAGGGAGAGAGCTTTCCAAGAGGTGGAGAGAGTGGCTGCCGCCTGCATCAAGCCATACCTGAAGATGTTGATTCTTGACCTGACAAAAGTCAAGAACACACTCATTCCTTCTGATGAAGCCAGTTTCAGTTGGATTTCCCATCACTTGCAATTACGAGTCCACATTGATGTAAGCAGGTTGGCCAATGGTTAGCTCATGAGGACACAGTCTGCTACAGGATAAGCTGTATACAATTAGGCAATGGGCTTAGTAGGGAAGGAGTTTTCTCCTAGTCAGATTCAGTGTAAATCACCTGTTTTAGAGGTGAACAAGGCAGCATGAGGGGCCTGGATGTCA
>NW_007726706.1:420645-434599 GCF_000696425.1 Galeopterus variegatus | reverse complement strand
AATAGGCAGGTGGGTTATTCAGGCTGAACAGAGACTCAGGTGGATGGGGAGGAGTTTCTGCTTGGGAACTTTCCAGGCAGAGGCACTTAACTGAGGGGAGCCCTGGAGCCATGTTGTCATCCCAAAGGCAATGCACCTGGTCTCCAGCAAGCTGGTTCTTCACAGCACACATGCCCTATCAGGAGACTGCAGCCAGGACTGGCCAAGGAAGCTTCTTCTCAAGTGCCAGGCAGTGGGGAGATTCCAGGTGGAGGCTCAGGTTGCCAGTGGCCTGCACGTGTTTGGGGGGTATGCTTATGTGTGCATGAGGGGCTGTGGGACAGGCTACAGCAGCCTGGGTCTTCCGTGGGAGGTAAGACCAGCAATTGTGGGCATCAGTGGCCAAAGGCAATAGAAGAGAAGGGGACGAGAAATGGAAGAGGGACTCCCCTGTCAGGGAAGGGCACGCCTTGTCTTCTGTATTGGTCCGTTTCTGTTGCTTACAACAAAATACCTGGAACTGAGTATAGATCACTCAGTTGCTTACAGTTTCTGAGGATAGGAAGTCCAAAATCCAGGGAACACAGCTGGTGAAGGCCCTGTTGATGACAGTACCGCAGGAGTCTGATATGGCAAAAGATGGTGGAGCAGAGAGCAGAGAAAAGGACAGACTCTCCTCTTCTTTTAAAGCCCTCAGAACCACGCCCCTGACCACCATTTTTAATCCATTCACCACTGCACAGTCCTACAATCCAATCACCTCCTCAAGGCTCCACCTTTCAGTCACCATAATAGGATTCGCACCCTCTGAACAGTCACAGTGGGGACCAAGTTTCTAATACATAAAACTTGGGGGATGCAATTCAAGCTCCAGTGAGTTTTGGAGGACGTAATTCAATCCACTACATCTTCCAAGCCAGGACTCTGGGGCTGTCCCAGGATCTTCTTCTGCCAGTCACCCCTTTTAGGCCTGTGGCTCTCCTCCTGCTCCTCCTCTCCCTCCAGTGCCCAGATTCAGACCTACTGTTGCTCACCTGGTCTCCCCAATTCTTTCAATCCACCTTCCACTGTATGGCCTGAGTTTTCTTTCTGAAGCACAAACCCGGTCATGCTATTTTCCAGTGTGACTCTTCCGTGGCTCCCTTTTGACCTTAGAGTGCAGACTACTTAGTGAGGCAAACAGGAAGTTTGCCAGATCTGGTCCTGCTGCTTCTATTCAGTCCCGTCCTCCATTCCTCCTGAGCCCCCATACCCGAGCCATTCAGAACTGCTTCCTGAACACTCCAGCACTTCACCCTGGGCCTTTGCTTGCCCTGGACTCTGCCTGAAGTGCCTTCTCCCGTCCAGTGTTGGGCGTGATGACCAGTAGTCTGCACTGGATTCTTTCCTTCAAAAACAGAAACACAACCAAGATGATGCACAGACACTAGACTGTCCCACAAAGAAAAGGAGCCGCGGGCAGGTTGAGTTCTCAGTGTAATCTTAGCGGAGAGAGCGCCTACCACCAGGCCAGCCTGTGGCAGGTGTGCAGCCCGGAAGTGAAGACCCAGAGAGCCAAGTCAAGAGACACAGGACTGGGCCATGGAGAAGCAGATGTTGAGAAGGCCCCGGCAAGGCTGAGCAAAGGCACCTGTGTCAGGCAGAGGGGCCTGGAAGTGAAGACACGTTCCAAGGACTCCCCAAGTCAAGAGACACAGGACTGGGCCATGGAGAAGCAGATGTTGAGAAGGCCCCGGCAAGGTTGAGCAAAGGCACCTGTGTCAGGCAGAGGGGCCTGGAAGTGAAGACACGTTCCAAGGACTCCGGTAAGAAACTCTGGCTCCCAGCCCCACTCTGAGAAGCCTCTGGAGAGCAAACTCCTGGGGGTCGAGGTGTGTCTTGGCTCACCTCTCTGTCACACACAAGGCCTAGCACACAGTATCCTGCCATAGTTAGAGACCAGTGGATGACAGAATAAAGGGCTGGGGAGTTAACCCACCCCAGGGCCAGGGGAAGGGGCCTCTCCTCCCAGCCCATGATTTTTTTGGGTTTGCTGCTCCTTCTTTCTTATGTTTGTCCATTTGTTGAAGCTGGAAGGAGTGAGGCCTTGTCTGTGTTTGCCATGCTGGTCCCCTGCCCTGAGCGTCTGACTCACCTGCCTCTCTTTGGGTGATTGGGGGTCACCTTGCCTCTCGTTGGATGTTTGAGCTGGGATGGGAGAATCTTGCCTTTCTTTGGATGTTTGGGGTGGAGTGTGGTCACTTTGTCTGTCTTCAGATGTTTGGGGTGGGGTAACCCTGCCTCTCTTTGGATGTTAGGGATAGGGTTGGGTCACCCTGCCTCTCTTTGGATGTCAGGAGTGGGGTGGGGTCACCTTGCCTCTCCTTGGATATTTGGGGTGGTCACCTTGCCTCTCTTTGCATGTTTGGGGTGGGGTGGGGCCACTCAAGCAAGTACTGTGCTTTGCCTCCTGCACTGCTTCCTGTGCTGTTCCTGCCATCCCCTCTCCCGGCAGGGGCAGGCCCGAGTTCTGTTGCCAGCTTCGCTGAAGTGAGTGGAGCCCTCAGCCAGCAGCAGTTCCCCAAAGCGCCCAGCCTGCAGCGCCCCCTGGCTGCATCTAGTGAGGAAAGACTGGCTCTTACCAAGACCTGGGAACCTCACTCTTGTCCACTGAATTGGGCCCACCTGCCTGCTCGACCTTCTCCGCACCTGGGGTCCGCCTTCTCTGGGCTTCTACTTCTCAGGCAGCTCCCCAGTTGGTGAACCAGGAGGGGCTGCACTCATTTAAGCTGACCTGGATGCATGACGCTGGCTCTCGGCCACACATGGAGGTGATGACTGGGCATAACGTATGGTGGGAACAAGTTAAAGCAATGACTTTAGTGGAGGGTGATTAGGGATGAAGTGGAGATAAACACTAGCTTCTCTGCTAACACATCTGAAAAATGTGTTAGAGGCGGGGAGAGAAACAGTGCCAAAGAGAAATGCTGGCCAAGAGTCCAACTTCATTTACTTGATTAAAGACTCTCTGCTACTCTACGCAGAGCTAAGATAGCCCTGAAGATACAGATAATGATGACATTTTACCACAGTTTGGAAAACAAAAACTGACAAATGAGTGAAACTAGAAAGAAGTGATAGTAACATGTTTTGGCTCAACCCTGCCAATTTTCTTCACAAAACTGGTGAGAAGATGCATCTGTCACGTGGGCGGGTGTGTGCCAATCTCCCCACCTTCTAGGGCTCCCTGAAAGCCACTTGGGATCAATGATGGAACATCTATCATGTGGTCATTTATTGATGGCCTTCTGTTCTCGGTGCCCATGGATGCGGCAGTGAGAAACGCACATTCCTGCCTCAGTGGGTGTGCAGTCTAACGGTGGTGTGGGGGGCAGGGGCAGAGGTCAGCAAGCAGGTCAGGGAGGCGTGTGTGTCACATACTTATAGGTGCTGTAGGTGACAAATATGGCAGGAATGGTGGTGGGTGGGGTGCTGATTTGAAGTCAGAGAAGGCAAATTCCAGAAACAAGGGGAAGTTGTGGGCTGGTGGCTGGGAAATACTGGAGTGTGTTCTGGTTGGTGCAGTCCCCAGACAGAGTCCTGTAGTCAGGGGTGGGAACAGGGATTGTACCAGCCGGATAAGGACTATCTCAAAGCCGTCTTTTCTCATGTAACCACATGCCATAAACACCTTTCCAAATCAGTTCATTCTTTATCCCAGGCTGTTCCTCTGACCACAGGGCTTCATATAATCCAGAAGGAGTTATTCTTTATGCCTTCAAAATATATTCATTGAGCACCTACTCTGTGCCAAGCATTGTTCCAGATGCTGGAGGTAAAGCACTGCAAAGAGGAAGTCTTTGCCTTCATGGAGCTTACATTCCAGGGAGAAGACAGATAATACACAGGTAATGAAATATATAAGCAGACACAGAATGTCAAACAGGGATAAATGTTAGGAAGAAAGAACAAAGCACAAGAAAGCGGTAAGTGCTGGGGGGGGGTGCTATTTAATTAGGTGACCAAGGAAGGCCTCTCTAAAGTGTTATTTCAATAAAATTAGGAGGGGACCCATGAGAAGAGATAGAGGGAGGCCCCCGAGCAGGAAGAACAGGAGGTGGGCATGTACTAAAGGGGGCACGCTTCGAGAATTTGAGGAAAAGCCAGGAGACCTGTGGACAGGAGGGAGTTCCGAGCTCAGAGAGGGGAGCTAGCCAGATTCTGCGTGACCTTGTAGGCCACTGTAAGTTCTTTGCATTTTATTCCTGGTATGAAGGGAAACCCCTGCAGGATGGAGGACAGGGGAGTGGCATGATCTGCCTGGTATTTTAAAAGAGCAGGCAGCGTAGACGCAAAAGGAAAAGGAGGAAGGTAAGGTAAGAGGGGGCTTGTAGGCCTGTGTCTTGGGAGAGATGGGCAATTAAACCAACCTGGTTTTAGAGTGTAGCCTTATAATGCCAAGTCACAGGTTCAAATCCTTGTACTGGCCAGCCACTAAAAAAAGAAAGAAAGAAAACAAACAAAAAACAACCTGGTGGTGGTGAAGGTGAGCGATTGTGAGAGTAGGGATTCACTTTCCAAGTGCTCAACCTGGTGGTTCCAGTTACGGGTCACAGAGCGAGCTTGACCCAGGCAGAATGTGGGTTGCCACATGCCATCAAATGCCTTGGCTCTCAGATGTCCTGTGATGTGCATGGCGGGTCCAACTAGTGGGTGGCAGAACCTGAATTAGGACATGAAGGGCAGAGGCTCTTTAACCCAGAACGTATCTTCACCTCTTATGGTTAGTTAGGAAACCATGGCCAAAAGATGCTAAAAGAAATCTCTCCAGTATGAGATCAGTTATATTCGGGTTTCCACTGACAGAGAAGCAGGTATATTGCTCTCAGTTCGCTTCCACTCCAGGCAGGCAGACCTAAACTATTTAAAAAGTCTGATGGCTGAGGGAAAAGACCAAAAATAGCATGCCAGACATCCAAAGTGACTGCTGGAGCCTGTTTGTTTTCCACTTGCTTTTTATTTAGTAGCCTTGCTGGTTGACACCATTGGTCCTACCTAGTGGATAGATGGAGAAAACATGCCTCCAACAGATGAAGAACTCTGTGGGTGATCACTAGCTGGCCTTGAATTCCAGGGAGAAAAACCAAGCCAGCACCCCACCCAACCCAGTTCTTCATCCAAGGCAAATGAGGAGTTCTCTTTGGCTGTGTCATTAGAAGCGTCAAGCAGGCATTTTCCAAAAACTTTTCTCCCAGAGTTCCTTCTGCAGTCGTCAGTAACAGGGAGGCCTCATCCTCATGGCTGTCCTAGCACATGGACTGTGTCCAGGAAGGGCGGGAGGGAAGAGAAGGTGGGGGGAAGTTAAGGTGGGTGTCAGGACTGAGACCTGGGTTCCAGTGAGTCTCCCATCACACCAGGGTCAGCAAGCAGAGAAAGCTTTGCTCTGCAGTGGCCATGCCACTGGGCAAAGCAGTGCTGAGGCCCAGCTATTTTCTTAGCAAAGCAAATGGGAGGTGAAAAGGAATGGGCAGGGGGGACCGAAGAGGGAAACTCAACCCTCCACATACTGAAAGCAGGCACAGCTGCCACACTTCTGTGTTTTCCTCCAGCATTGGGGCGGAGGCCTCTCCAAGCGCATGTAAGGGATGTGTCTCTGCTGGGCAAGATGGATCCCATTTTTATGTTTGAAAAGAAAAAAGGGCAGTGGCATTCCTCTCACAGCTGAAGGCTACAAACAAGGACCCTTTAGAGAAATTTGGTCTTATCTTAACTGATGGAGTGGGTCTACTAAAATAAAAGGAAGTTGTTACCATTCTCCCAGAGTCAGGACTCTGGGTTAAGAACCATGCTGTTAAGAATGGTAGTTAAGGGACCAGATGTGTGGCTTTTTCCCTTCATCAGTTTTCCACTGCACTGTGCAGCACCTGCACCCAGCCGGCCTAGTCCTACACTTACAGCCCCCATGGGCTGGCCTGCAGGACCCGAGTGAAAAGCCTGGAGCCTGGGTTCTAGATCTGGCCAGCCTTTCCCGGGCTGCTCCCCTGACCACTGATGCCACTCCAGGGCTGGGAGGTGTTGCACAGGGAGAGGGTTCAGGCCTTAGCAGGTTTGGGAAATGCTCAGTTATACAAACTCAGCCTTTCTTTTCTTTTTTAAAACTTTGAGTTCCCTGAGGCCTTACTATGGTTGTGCATGTGCTTTGGGACTCTCCAACAGAGCTGCAGTGGGCAGTATTTCCCAAAGATAATTGATTAAAGAACCCTTGAAGGACAAATGCTTCCTGCAACTGGTAATGAGCAGAGTCCCCACGGGATCAGTAAAGGTGAATGCCTCATGGGTGAGAAAATGCTTGGCCACAGGAGCCCGAGCCAGCTACTGCCCGCAAGGGAGGATGGTGGGGCATGGGGTGTGGGACATACAGATGGGAGGGTCTGGGAGGTGGTGGGGTCATTCTGAGCAGAGGGAGCCCTGGGGGGGGGGGGGATGACTGGAGAGAAAACTGGGGAGCAAGATGGAGCTTGAGTGTGGAGACTCCAGACTTCCTGTGGCCTGCACATGGCATACCACTGGGATTTTCATGACACGGATTTTTTGAGCAGGAGAATGACAAGTTAAAGAGGCCCCAGGAAGATTTCTTGGTGATGGTTTGAAGGCAGGGGCGGGGAGAGACTGGATGGTTCTGAGAACAGTAGGGTGGAGATGGTGTTCACAGCCCTCTGCTTATTATCCTTTGTGTATACAGGTATCAAATCCAAGGTGCTCACTTTCACCACCTTGAAGCACGGAATACCCATGTGCCTGAACAGACATTTCCAAAAAAAGACATACAAATGGTCAACGGATATATGAAAAAAATGCTCAACACCACTAATCATTAGGGAAATGCAAATTGAAATCACGAGATATCACCTCACACCTGTCAGAATGGATATTCTCAAAATGATGAAAGGTGGGTGCTGGCGAGGGTGTGGAGAAAAGGGAGCCCATGCACACTGCTGTTGGGAGTGCAGATCAGTGTGGCCACATGGAAAACGGTATGGAGGGTCCTCAAAAACTAAAAATAGAACTACCATTTGATCCAGCAATACCACTGCCGGGCATTTACCGAACAGATTTGAAATCAGTATGTGGAAGAGATAGCTGCACTCCCATGTTCACTGCCCCACTATTCACAATAGCCAAGGTATGAAATCAACCTAAGTGTTAATCAACGAATGAACCGTACAGAAAATGTGGTATATGTGAACAGTGGAATACTATTCAACCTTAAAAAAAGAAGGAAATTCTGTCATTTGCAACAACATGGATGGAATTAGAGAACATTATGCTAAGTGAAATAAGCCAGGCACAGAAGGATGAATACTGCATGTTCTCACCTATGTGTGGAATCTAAAATAATTTTACTCCTAAAAACAGAGTGTAGAATGGTGGTTACCAGAGCTGGGTGGCTGGGGGAATGGGGAGAGGGTATGAGACAAGAGAAATCAGGGGTTTTTTTTGAGATATATTGTGCAGCATGGTAAATATAGTAAATAATAATGTATTGTACATTTTAAATCGCTGTAAGTTTCAAATGTTCTCACCATAAAAAATAAGCGTGTGAGGTGATGAATATGTTAACTAGTTTGACTTAGTTATCCCACACTGTGTTGATAAATCATAACACCACTTTGTATCCCATAAATATATGCAACTATAATTTGTCAATTTACAATTAAAAAAATAAAAATTAAAAAAACCCAAGAAATCCCCATGTGCCCCGTGTGAAGGTATGAGTCAGGTGTTGTCAAGACCCATGGCAGCTCGGCACAAGATGGTACAATCACACTCACTCCTGTTCTTACGTACTGCTTTACTGCAGAAGGAAAAGAGAGTCAATGCGTTTTACAATGTGAGAGCTGCAACGAGTTGTGGATGCTCTTTGTAGACATCCCAATGCCATGTTCCCCACATAAATAACCTGGAGATAGCCAAGAGGTAATAGTTCAGATAATAGGAACAGGGATTGAATGCAATCTGCAATCATCTTAGAAATTTCTGCAGAACAAGCATATTGAAATGACTGTTTAAATGTTGCTTAAACCTCATGAGATCTGGGAGACTGAGTAACTGAAACATCCTGTCAAGCTTCCAGACCTTCAAGAAAATGGGATCTACGTGGACCTGTGGGGTTATGGGTGAGGACTGAGGAACTATAGGTGACTGTTCAGTACCTGAGACCACACCTGGCTACAGGTAACTCACAAAACTCCCAAAACCAGAACCACTCCCACTGGGAGCCTAACTCGTGCATCTGGCTATTAAAGCCATCGGCCCTGTGGAGGCCAGTTTCTGAATTCAGGAGATACCTGGGTGGAAATGTATTTGTCACTAGAGTGACAAGAATGTTCTTCTAACTTCTCACACATGTGAGAAAGTCGTGTAGCAAAGAAGAGCTGCCGATCCACAGGAGTGACTCAAGAGGTACAGTAATGGGACCACAGCCGGAGGGATTTCTGGTATTGACTATTAAGAAAGAAATGCTGAGATAGCGCCTGTATTTTAAAGTGAAATATAAAGATGCCTTTGATTCCTTGGAGTTTTAAAAGGTTGATATGTAAAGGGGGTGGGGGGGGTCAGGGTTGGCGGTCCAAACTGAGATTCCCAGGCAACCACTGGAATCCCCCCTCCAAACCCATCCTTTGTATTGTCTTATTGTTGGTGAGAATATGTGTGGGGTGGAGCAAGCCAGAGCTGGGCCTTATTCACAGGGAAGGGGGTGATTTGGGTTACAGTGTGTGCATTTCCTCTGCCGTGGCCCTCAAGGGACTGAGGGATACAGAACTATAGTTCTGTATAGAGTGCTCACCTTGTCTGGCCACCAACTGCCACTCCAGCTGGCAGCTGGGGTGAGTATGTGTGTGTATATGTGTGTGTGCGCGTGTGTGCAGGAGGAGCCAGAGAAGGCAGATGTGCGTGTGTACATCCATGCAAGGAAGAACAAAAATAGCGGGGGGTGGGGCTGGAGGAAGAGATGTATAAAGACCCTCAAACAGAACAATATTCTTTCTTTGAATTGATCAACTGAGCCAACCCATTTCTTATTTGGGGAGCATTTTGGATTTTTTTTTTTTTTAAAGTCATCACTGAGCACCAAATTATTTTACAATTTTGTGCTAACACCAGCGATTTCTCTTCTTATGCTCCAGAATTATCAAAATATTCTTGCCTAACCGTAAAGGGAAATAAATCGTCTCCCCCCGTACGATTTTTGTTTTTTTCCCACATGCTCATCTGATTTCAGCTCGGAGGGTCTCCCTTGTCGTGGCTCCCACCTGGCGGCTGCTTACAGGTGAGCATGAGCAGCAGGAGCAAGGGCAGGTGCCACAGGCTGCAGAAGAACAGTCTCCGGGAGCTCTTCCGGTCCGCATCCACGTAGAACCGAAAGCCGAGGTAGGAAATATACAAGTTGATGGGGAGGGAGAAGACCGGGAAGGCCCACGTGGTGACGTCGAGGACGGGGGCCGCCGTGGACAGTCCGATCAGGGCCAGGCAGTGGCGCAACGCCACGCGCCGGCACAGGCCCGGGTTAGTGACAGACATCATGCAGTAGCCTCCCCGGGAGTAGTCTTCGCGGAGGCCCCAGCTCAGGGCGTTGAAATGGGGAAACTGCCAGGAGTAGAGGATTCCTCCCAGAAGAAATGCCCCTGCACGGAGGTTCAAGAGAGAAGCGGGAGACAGACAGGTCATCATCAGAGGTTTCCGAGGGAATGGTTTTCTCTCCCTGACGCCTGCCCGGCCCTCTGAGGTGTTGCCCCAGTTCCACCCAGCACCCGGACTCTCCGCTGTTCTTTGTTCTCTCTGCTTCCCAGATCAGCCTGGCGTGGGGAAGGCAGGGCGATGGAGACCGTGCTCCAGGACCCCTCCTGCTTTCTCCCCTGGGGAGAGGCTGGGGCGGAGAGTCTCCTGGCAACTGGGAAGACCCTGCTTCACCGGGAGGGCCGCCCCACGCTGCAGGGCGTTTAGCATCTGTGGATCCTGCCCCCCAAGCCCCTCTTGTTTCCCAGTATTGTGACAAGAAAAGAAGCCCGTGTACACTCGCGAACACCTTGGGGAAGTCAGTTCTGAATTCAGTGCTGCCTCTGGGAGGGAGCCTCTGTACTAAAGCTCTTAGCTCCACTTCCACCAGCCGGGGACTTGGCTGTAAAGCTCTTTGGCGAGGTGGCAGCAGTGCTGCAACTTGGAGGACACCCCAGGTTCACTGGGCCTTTTCTGTGAGCCTCTGCACCTGCCTAGGGAAGTGAGCAGCTCCCTGCTCAGCAGACTAAGAACTGACTGTGCCCACAGGCCCTGCTCAGCACCGGCTTTGACCTGTTTGCCTGTTGCCCCAGTGCACCACAGGGCTTCCGGGGCAGGCTGCTGGCACACTTCTGAGTCCCCAGAGCCTGCACAAAGGTGTAAGTAGGAGATACTAAAACAGCATGTGATAAATAAGCCAGCAAGGAAGTGCATTGGCATAAAGGAACACAGTCCCAGAGCAGGACAATATCTTGTCTATGGCTTTGTAATTTTTCTGCATGGACATAACACCTTGAGCACTGTTTAGCCTCTTTCTCTGGAACAGTCTCCCCACCACCCCCATGGGTGGAATGAAGGCTGCCATTTATTGAGTACCTATTATGTAACAGACACTTTCATAGAGTTTGCCCCATTTAATCTTGACTATAGGATTCTGAGGTAGGTTTCATAATACTCATTTAAAAAAAAAATCAGACTATGTCAAGTTCTTCAAAAAGAGATGGAGGAATTCAAAATGAGTCTGTTTGATTTTCAAACCAGGCTCCCTCTGTGACACTAAGCCACTCCCTAAAGTCAGGCAGCAGAGCTGGGGCGTGTGGCAGGGGCTAGTTCCTCCTGCACAAGTGACATATTACTCTGTTACGGAGCACCTGCTAAGGAAGGGGTGTGCACTGTCCTAGGCACTGGGGATACCGTGGTGAGTGTCTCTGCTAACAGTGATCTTACCATCTAGTCAAGGAGGTGGACCTTCATCCACTAGCGAATCTAAAATCATCACTCAATATGCTGTGAAGGAAAAGTACATGGCACAAGAGGACATACAGCAAGAGAAGCCGCCCTAGTATAGGAGATCAGAGACCTCTGCGGAAGGGATTTCTGAGCTGAGCTGAAGGGAGAAGCGACCTCACCAAGTGAGGGGGCTGGTGGAGGGAAAGTATTTGCAAAGTCCTCGGGGCAAGAAGGTGCGAGGTGTGGTCAAGGTTTTAAAAGATTAGTATGGTCTTAAGATTCACAGAACTAAATCAAAAAAGAGTCAATTTTACTGTATGATAATTTACAAAATAAACATTAAAATAAAAAAGGAAGGCAGTAGGGCTGGAGTGCTGAGGACAGGGAACACTGTTCAGGACAAGGCTGGAGAGATGGGTAGGTGCCACATCCAGCCTGACTTTGCTATTCTAAATGCGTCAGAAAGCCATGGATCTTAACATGTAAGAGTGCGTGCAAGCGAGCGCGCGTGTGTGTGTGCACGCACATGTGTGCGTGAGAGAGAGCGAGAGTGAGTGAGTAGGGGGGGCAAAGAGAGAGAGAGAGTGAGTGAGTGAGTAGGGGGGCAAGAAAGCCATGGATCTTAACATGTAAGAGTGCGTGCAAGCGAGCGCGCGTGTGTGTGTGCACGCGCATGTGTGCGTGAGAGAGAGCGAGAGTGAGTGAGTAGGGGGGGCAAAGAGAGAGAGAGAGTGAGTGAGTGAGTAGGGGGGCAAAGGGACAGGCACCAGTGTTAAGTGATCCCATTTGTGAAGAACACTTTGGAGGGGCTCAAGGCGATCTGGAAGGATCAATTAGATGAGATGAGGAGATGAAAGATAATAGTAGTAAGGATCAGGATGGTGACAATGGAGATGAAGAGAAGATGCACTGGAGTGATTAGGAGGCAAAAGGGATAGGAGGTGAGTGCAGGGTAAGTAAGGAGGGATCAAGAGACTCCTGGGTTTACAGATCCATAGAGATGCATACACTGAGATGACAAGCAGGAACGGTGGGGAGGGGATGTCATGAGGGGACGCCTTGGGTGTGTTGAGACAGCCAAGGGAAAAGGCGTGAAGAGGGCTCTGGCAACCAGAGGGTGGGTACGGGTGGGGACATGTAACTAGGAGCTCCTGGTACACACATCTGTTCCCAAGTGGACCAGTGTCCAGTCCGTCATTATTTATGTGTCTGTTTCCCACCTGACTGTGAGCTCCTTAAGGGTATATTCATCTTCCTTTCCATCTCCAGAGACTAGAATATAGAAAGTGTGCAATAACAGTGCAGTGAAGGGCCCTCAAGCTCATCAATGGGAGCCAATGTGCAAAAAGAGTTGATTTATTAAAAATGGTCCCCACGATCGCTGTTTCCCAACATGGGCTTGAGGACCTGGAAGGCAAACAGTTGAGACTCTGCTTGCTCTCTCCATCCCCTTCTCTACAACTGTCTGGGGCTCTCTGACACCTAACCGCCCTCTCCCCGGGGCTCCCTGGCAGAGGACCAAGAGAGTTCACTAAACCGCCATGTCATCTACCCCAAGGAGCGCCATCCTGCATAAGGAGGGAAGAGGCAGAGATCTGTAACCACGGTCCTATTTCAGGTAATGAGGATCTTTCAAGCCCCTGGTCTGTGGGAATGCTCAGAAAATGAGAGTGGGGGCTACTGCTCAGGCAGAACGTACCAGGAGAGAAGCAGTTTAAATAATGCAGAAGAATTCAGACACTAGGTCTGGACTCTAAGGCCTGAGGGGCCCATTTGTGCACATGCCGAGGAGAAGTGGAAGGAATGAGCTCCTCTTTAATCTCTTGTCTGTACTCCTCAACGGCGTGGATTGGTGACACTAGGGGTAGGCTTTGCAAGTTGTCTAAAAGGAAGAGGGAGGATTTTTAATTCACGCTGTTCTGGGCTTACTCGTTTCTCAATTATATTTATCAGGCAGGACAGTTGTAGCGTACCACGTAGAACTTGTGTGGGTGCGGAAGATTTAAGAGGAAGGAGGCCCTACTCTCATATCCATTAACAGCTTCCTCTGGCTTCCATACATCAATCAACTCCTGTTAGGTCTTCCAACAGGAGAGGAAAAATAACGAAGATCTGATTTTAGGGTCCTTACTTCAGTAAAGTTGCCGTCAAATCCCCAAAATCCATTTTTTAAATCTTATTTTCTTACTTAACCTATAAATATCACATACATACTGTATCTTAGCTCATGCAAACACATGCCAGTTCTAATGGTGATAACAGAGCAGCTATTATTTGCGGAATCCATTCACTTGGTAAAGAAATGACAGTGTCCCACATGCCAGGCTGGTGGAGGGAAAAGGCAATGGCAAACAGGACAAAGTCCTGCTTTTGGTCTAGAGGCAGAGACATAACACAAGTAGCAGTGATGAACACTCCTTAGAGAACCCAAATAGGGTAACACATGGGGGTGACTTGAGATTCAGTGCTCAGGGAAGGCCTTTCCCAGGTGACATTTAAGCCATGACCCAACTAACTGGAAGCAGAACTCTACCAGATCCTGGGAAAAGTCACTTCAGGGCCATTTTTGGGTGGCACAGAGGCTGGAGTGAGCTAGGGAGGCGGAGTTATGGGATGGGGCTGGCGAGGCATCTGGAAACCAGGATGAGGAGTGAGCTCCTTCCCAGTGCGGGGGACACACTGCAGGGAGGTGGTGAGGAGGCAGGGTGGTCAAGGGAATGAGGAAGGGGCAGACCCCGATGCCTTTTAATCAGGTGGGGAATACTGGAGACAGACACCAGCAAGTGTGTCATGGGGGAGACACGAAGAGTTCCAATTTTGGCCATTTCATTTGAGTTGTGTATTAGACATCTCAGTTGAATGCCTGTGCTGTCATATACCAGGCACTGTGTGGAGGAATCAGATGCTTCCTAAGCCTCACCACCCCTGCCTATAGGTGTTATTACATTCATCCTACAGAAGAGAAAGATTAATTAACTTGCCCGATGAT
>NW_007726706.1:418095-420231 GCF_000696425.1 Galeopterus variegatus | reverse complement strand
AAACTACAGAGGCATCTTCCAGTTTATTAAGATAAGAGTTCTGGTTCCTTAAAAAAAAAAAGAGGTCTGTCTGTTTCAATGGCAAACAAACAGTATTTTTCTTGACAGTGGGTACTCTCATGGAATTAGAAAGGACAGAGAGAAGGTTGGACCACCCAGGTACAACTGAAAGAGTAAGCAGGGTGATAGAAGTAGACTTCTCCTTCATATTTTGATGGAAAAATAAAATGATCTCTGGATTTAAGAGGAGGCGTTGTTGGAGATTCTCGAGGTCATATTGAGCAGGATGTAAGGAGCAGCCCAGCCCCAGCTCCCGAGCTCTCTCACATCCAAAGGGTTCGATCTGATTACGGTTTGCACTTCTGACAGCCACAAGCACAACAGGAAGCCGACAAGACCAAGACCTGTCTTGTCAAGAAAAATAACATCAACGATAACTTAGAAAGATGGGGAAGGGATAGGATAATTCAGAGCTTGGTGTCTGCTGTGCTCTGCAAACGACTGAGAAACAGCAACCTCAGCTGGGAGGCCAAACTTGAAATGCTTAAAATATCAGGCCCAAATGTGAAATCTTTCTTGTCTTTCTCAAAAGCCCTCCTTTTTGTGTGCCAACTGGAGTGTTTTGTTTTGCTCAATACACTTTTTCGGTTATGCTTCTGCTTAAAATAACATAATTAAAAAATCATTTTCGTAAGAGTAGCATGCTGCTCTTTCTGTGAGAGGAAATTGGGTATGGGGTTCAGCTCATGTCACAAATGAAAGAGCTTTAGAAATCACAGCTTAGCCTTAATGGACTGTAATCAGAAAACCACCACCCCCACACAGTATAAAAGATGTAAAACAAATTACTCCCCTTCATCAAGATAAGGTGAACTAGAACAGGAAGACTTGAATTAGTCCGGGGGCGGTGGTGGGACCCACCTTCCTTGTGGGGTGAACATAAAGCACTCAGCTTACTAATTCAAAGGCCTCGCTTTCTCTCAAGACAAGGGTTCTAACTCATGCCCTTATCTTCACTCCCCCAAATGCAGTCTATTTTTATGGGCCCTATCTTCTACGACAACAGAAAATGACTGTGTGCCCACCATTTGATGGGCACAGACTCTGTTCTAGGTCCTCTGCTGGAGTCTGGCCAGGGAAGGACAATGCATGGATTATGGCCAGTGGTACATGTTACCTTAGCTACAGGGCTTGTGGGCAGTACATGGGAGGAACACTTAACTCAGCCTCAGAGAAGTCTGGGAAAGCTTCCTGGAAGAAATGATTTGTAAACAGATCTGAGGATGATCTCTGAGTTTTGATCCATGCATACAAACCATGCATCTTCTGCTTTTTTTAAATGTAACTTCTCATTCTGTACATATTTGGTTTGATCATATCTGGAAGAAGTGTCTACTTCCTTTCTTTAAATCTAATACTTGTTAGTCTATGGATATATAAAATACTGAAAATCTATGAAACAGGTGGCATATCTGTGGGTACAGTTCTCCAGAGTACAGCAACTTCTGAGATCACGATGCCGTCATCCCAGCTCAAGGGCAACTCCAGAGAACATCCAGGTGTCCACGGCATTGCTGATTTCCCTCCACACTCAAAATGGAGAAGAGCACATCTACTCTGCTGTGTGTGTGAGTAGCTGGACAGAACCCTTACCCAGTGGCACCCTGCTCTAATTACAGGGACATATTAGGTGGGGCAAGGCTAACCAACATCTTCCTTGTGACTCTTTGAAGACACATATTTTCAAACTCTCTCAAAACATCGATCAATCATTTCTGCAACATACAGACTGGATCTCACTTATTTCCTCCCTGCCCACATCCAGAAGTGCTCCCGTCCGCCACATACTTCCATCAGTTTGTTGACAAATAAAGCTAAGGCAGTTCCAGCCAATGTATCCCAACAGAATGGAGACATAAATCCTCAGGCTGGAGCTCTTAGTCTCTGGATGTACTCTTCCAAGGAAAATGCGCTTTGGAATGGTGTTCAATGGTTTCAGCTCACTTTCTCTGATTGCCCAGTGGGCATCTTCCAACCCCCACCTAAACCAATTCATTGTTGTTATCCGTCCACACATGGCCTTGCAAAGGATAAAGAAACCGAGCTCTGGTGGACCCTGGTGCTGGGTTTGGGAGG
>NW_007726706.1:415148-417787 GCF_000696425.1 Galeopterus variegatus | reverse complement strand
TAAATCCTCAGGCTGGAGCTCTTAGTCTCTGGATGTACTCTTCCAAGGAAAATGCGCTTTGGAATGGTGTTCAATGGTTTCAGCTCGCTTTCTCTGATTGCCCAGTGGGCATCTTCCAACCCCCACCTAAACCAATTCATTGTTGTTATCCGTCCACGCATGGCCTTGCAAAGGATAAAGAAACCGAGCTCTGGTGGACCCTGGTGCTGGGTTTGGGAGGCCTTCCCTCCCAGTACAATAAGCTGCTCTCTACACATGGCCCTCAGCAGCTCGTCTGTCCCATGACTGGTTACATTTGTGCTTTCAGGGTTATACAGTTATGTAAACCTGGGGCTCACTGAGGAGACACAGCCAAACCGAGAGCTTCATGGTCACAGATTTCAAAGCCTTTCTTTTGAGGGTTAACACAAAGGAAGGCGCTTGTGAAACAGATCAGCCTCAACAGTGCAATAGACTTCTATGGCACAGGAGATAAAGGGAAGAGGATGTGGGGCGAGTTTATCGTCTGCACAGGCAACAAAAGAGAAGATGAAAATTCCTCTGAAAATAGGAAATAGAGTGGCTAATACTGCTTGCCCTTGAAGAATTCTCTGGAAGTGACTTAGGAATAATGAGGAAGCTCCATTTGAAAGGAAACACAGAGCTTGGACTCTGAAAGCAGTGTTCTCTTTTTCTCTTCTTACCATTTCCCTACAAGGAAATTTTAAGCATCTGTGGGTTCTCTCAGAAATCCAAATTCTCTCTCCCCTCCCCCTTATTGGAAGGTCTTTCTGCCTTTGTCACCCAAATATTTATTTATTCATTGAACAGTACTAATTAAATGTGCACTCTGCACCAGGCACTATGTCTACTAGAGGCTGCCCTACCAAGGCACCATCTATCACTTCATCCAGGAAGGCACTAACCCAGTTCCCTAAAAGCTTGAGATCAATTATGCACAAGTGACAGACCTGTGTGCACTCAGTACCAAAGTTTGCCCCCAATTATACTCCAATCGTGGGTCTACCAACATATTTCTAGAACAAAACGTTTGCAGCCTTTTGGCTGTTTGTCTTTGAAGGGAACATGGGGCTCTAAATATTGTTTGTTTGCTAATATTCCCATGAAAATTTTCCTTGTTTATTTTGTGGTTTAAAAATACCATTTATCTTAATTAATCTGGAGCTCTATGGCTAGTTATGGCAAAAATCTCACACAAAATGAACACAGACACACATTTTCAGTTTGATTTCAAGCTGAGGCAGTAAAGGAAATCTTTAAAAGTGATTGTGTTAACCAGTACTTAACTGGTACTTAGTGAGCCCTCAATAAATATTTGTTGAATGAACGAGTGAATAAATTCCTTCTCTTTGACTCTATTTTCTCATCTGGGAATAAAGGAGGTAAATAAAGCGAAACAGTATTTAACATTTTGTAGTTTACCAGCTCAGGGTAAAAAACTCATTCTCTTTTTGTTACTAAAACCATCCATCTGCCAAATGTCACTTCCCGATAAGAGCCCATTTGTAAGTCCTCATTTGTAACTGAATGTTGGCTGACATAATTAATGTTTACCACACAACATTTGAATTACAAACTAAAGGCAACTGACAAATCAACTCTACAAGACGATCATCACAGAGGCCCATTCCATAAACTCCCAAGACCTGGGGTTTATTCAAATTTAGGAAAATGACAAAAAAGAATCTGAGCCTTTCTAAGAAATGGGGGTGATGGAAAGAGAGGTGGCCTTGGCAAGGAGGAGGGAGAGGGGATTTAACCCACAGCCTCTGAGATAAACTAAATAGTCTCTGGAGATAAACACTGTAGAGAGGACTAATGCATGTGGCTCCGGTCTCGTGTGGAGCTGTGGCTGCTGGGCACTTATCTGCAGTGTTGCCCTCCCCACCTTCTCAGAGGCAGACTTCTTCATCAGGGCTCTGGCAGGTCACTTCTGTCACTGCTGTCCCCGGTGTGCAGAATCAAACCAAGTGCTGCTTCAGTTCCTAAGACAACAGGCTGGCTAGACTGGGACCAGAAAGCAGCTCTCCCATTCTGCCTTCCTGGGTTTCAGTTGGGAAGCATTTTTAATGTTTCCTACTAACAGCAGTTAAGCTTTAAAAGAAAAAAGCAAGGTAATTAGGCAGGTGGAAGGAAAAGGCCCAACTCTGGGGCTCACAGGAAAATGGACACAGGTAAAATCTCTGATAATGACTACCTTTGCAGACAGAGGACTTTGTAAACCGAAGTTATTTCCTGTGCTCAGAAGCCGCCGGCCACAGAGCCCTTGCTGCCTCCATGCCAGCCACCAAGAGCGCTCTTGGGGCCGGGCCCACGGTCCACAGCACAGCCCTCTGCAACAAGCCCTAGACACAGAGCCTTGCCACCACAGACTGGGAGAAAAGCCGGGCTGTTTACAGTTCTTGTGCAGCTATAAAACAGCAAATACCAAGAACAATTAACGTTTGTTTGGCTTTTACAATTTCCATCTGCTAATCACCCCCAATCCTACCTCACTTAGCCTGCGCTGGATTGAAGGAAGCAGACCAAGTACCTGCTTTGTACCCCACACCACTGGGGCATCTAAAACAAGAAGTTCTTTTTTCACTATCTGATAAAAAAAAAAAAAAAAAAAAATCAAAAGTAGTTGGGTGAATAAA
>NW_007726706.1:412724-414382 GCF_000696425.1 Galeopterus variegatus | reverse complement strand
CATCTGCTAATCACCCCCAATCCTACCTCACTTAGCCTGCGCTGGATTGAAGGAAGCAGACCAAGTACCTGCTTTGTACCCCACACCACTGGGGCATCTAAAACAAGAAGTTCTTTTTTCACTATCTGAAAAAAAAAAAAAAAAAAAAAATCAAAAGTAGTTGGGTGAATAAAAAATGAATCCCATGGGACATCCTCATACTTTACGTCTATGGGTGGAGGGAAGGCAGCACCATCTCTTTGGTGCTCAAGGCCCTCTGGAAGTTTTAATCTGGCCCTGTGGCCACCACAAAAACCTCAAAAGATCTAGATGCCAAGAGGGAGGAAAGACCCTTCTGAGCATGTTACATCTCCTTGCTCAGTGATCTCTGTGACCCACAGGCTGCCTCAGATGCAGTGTTTTCTATACTTACATATCTTCTTTATGTCTCTCCTCCCAATTAGACAGATAGTTCCTTAAAGGCAGGGCCTTCAATCCATGAGGCTGCAGGATTTCCATTTCAATATCTGCCCGAGCTGCTTCCTCTCCAATCTTGACCACCACCTACTAAGCCCCAGGAAAGGCTTTTGCAAAGATGGACATGGTTAGGGTAACTAAGAAAGGTGCTGGGTATTTTATGTCCTGGCTACCTGGTGGTGCAAAGGAATGGAATATGTTCAGTCCAATCTTCTCTCTTCAAATATGTATCCTCCATCCATTCCCCTACTTGCAGGCTCATTGGTGGTAACAAGTTGCTCTTTCAGAGGATGATCAGATGGATCCTTCACTAAATACTTGAGAAATTTTGACTAGGAAGGTCAAAGAAGGCAGGAGCTGGGGGGCAGATCTTCGACAGGCAGAACCCTAGTGGAGAGGGGAAGGAAGTGGGGAGTGCGGGAGGTGAGAGAAGGTGCACGAGGCTTGGGAGAACAGTAAGGGCAGGGTCAGCAATGCACTGATTTTCCAGTACTACAGGAGGACCTGCTGCACATAGGTAGTTAAATAATCCTACCAGTGTGGCCCAGCTGCTTTCCTGTTTCAAGCTCCAAAAGGTCTTCACTGTCTCTGAACAAAGTATGAATTCCTCAGAAGGCAGCCATCTCAGATCACATCCCCAGCCCCACACTGCATTGCTCCGGCTCTCAGGCCTGCAGGCCTCCATACACGCTCTTCCCTCTTCGTGGAGGTTAAGAGAGCCACGGCCCTCTGAAGACACCCAGCTAAAGCTCTTGGATCACTCAGTTATTTGATTACCTGTCTGCCTCTTTGCAAAGATGAGACATGATTTCCACGAAGACCGGGATTGGGTTTTAGTTATTTTTGTATCTCTCAGTGCCCAGCACATAGTAGGTTCTCAATTGACATCTGTACAATGAAGTGATTATGGGGACCATAATCACTTTTGGCATTTGAAAAAGTTATAAAGGTGGAAAACCCCAGCAGTTCCCAGTCTGGGCTGTCTAGCTGAGTGGTGCTTCCTTGTGCCTATCTCCACCTTGCCTTCCGTCTCCTTCTCTTCCTTGCCGTCAGTATAGTTTAATATATGATTCCAAACACTTTTCTATTCACAGTCTTCTCTAAAGTGATCAGTTTTTGGAGGTTCAAAGATTAAATTGTTTGGGTCAGCCCGTGGCTCACTCGGGAGAGTGCGGTGCTGATAACACCAAGGCCCCGGGTTC
>NW_007726706.1:395436-411874 GCF_000696425.1 Galeopterus variegatus | reverse complement strand
CAACACCAAGCCAAGGGTTAAGATCCCCTTACCGGTCATCTTTAAAAAAAAAAAAAAAGATTAAATTGTTTGTATATACCACAGAAGAAAGGAAAGCTTTATGGCCATTTTTCCTCAGAAAGACTTTTTCCAACCATACATGTCCCTCAAGATAAGAACCCAGACAAGAGATATAACCTCTGTGGATAATATAAATGATACCATCCGTACATCTCAAATAATATGGTTTGCCCAGCACCCTCTGCCCCAATCCCTAGGTGGCTCCAAGGTGTTCTAATGACTAAAGCTTTTTCTGGTTCTGTCCTTGCAGATTGGTGGTTGTGAAACCACCAATGTGGTCCCCAGGCCAGAGGCATCAGCGTCACCTAGGAACTTGTTAGAAATGAAAATTCTCAGACCCCACCCCAGACCTACTGAATCAGAAACTCCAGGGGTAGGGCTCAGAAATCTGTATGGAAGCCCTCCAGGTGACTGTGATGTCACTGAAGTTTGAGAACCATAGTTTTAGATTGAGTGAGACCACAGATACAGTCTCACACAATACCCCATTATTTAAAGTACATACTCATGCAAGGAAGACGGAACACAGGGAGATTCAGAAGGATATCAATCTTTCCTTCTGGGTAGTACTAAGTGAACTTTCTGCAATAATGGAAATGTTCTACATCTACGCTGTCAGTATGGCAGCTACCAGCCACATGTGGCTTTTGGCATTTGAAATATGGTATGTGGGACCGAGGAACTGAATTTTTAAATTTATTTAGTTTAAATTTAAATAGCCATATGTGGCTAGTGGTCACCAAACTGAACAGTGAAGTTAGAAGATTACTAAACTATATTAAACCATATTCAACCCAGTTCTTAAAATCACAGCAATAAAGATCTTTAAAATTTATTCTCTTAGATTCTGTCATCTGTAAAATGGAAGGCACCTATTCATTGATTCATTCATTCAATTCATTTGAATATTTACTGCTTATCTTAAGTTTGCTCTATCAAATTAATGTTTTGAAACTTTTTTGAAGCAGTTTAAAGCGTTATGTAAAGTAGTAGTATTCTTTCTATATAAACTTGGCAAGGCTTTAGGCATATGATTTGATCTGACTTGATCTGTGATAAATTAGAATTCTGGGGGTAGTAAACCATGTTGTTACTGTGTGCCCCAAAATACATCTTTAAGATTTAAAGAAAAAGGATATAATACAAGTAAACTTCAAAAACTGCCAAGGGAACTTCCCTTTGAGGTTATACAAATCTTTCAGACTGCTCTTTTATACCAAGTTCTGTTCAGGTACATAATGGGCCTCATTTTTCAAGACAAATATGTATTTTCATTCTGCTACCTAAATAATGTATGGCCTGTTCTTAGCTGTCCATCATTAATGAGTTTGTGTATAAATGATTAAATGTGGATTACAGAAAGACTATAATCAACATTTAAAAAAAAAATTCATTTTACGTATGACTATTAGCAGTTTAGCTAAATCCAGACTATCCCTGAACAAGTAAGGACTCCTGCCTGAATGTGTACGTTTAAGTGAGGACTTTTCAAAGCTTTCCCTCTCTGGCCTCTAGGGATGCCAGTCTAGCCTACTTAAGCTAAGGCTCAAACTCTACACAAGGAAAGTGCCTAGGAGTGTGACAAGAGAGGGCCTCTAGCCCTCAGCAAGAACCTGGGCCCTAGGACCCTGCACAATGATGGTGACTGAGTTCTCCATGGCCCTGGTCTGGACTGCCCTCACCTGTCTGGAGGCACCTCATAGTCTTCAAAAGAACAAGAGTCTGCAAACCTAATAAAGTCTCAAGACCTTTCCTGACCTGTGTTAATTCACCCATTTTATGAAGGAAGACTAGTGACTAATATCTGTCATGCATTGAGCCCTTACCACATCCAGCACAATCCTCACAACCCCTTCATGAGGAGAGACCATTATAAGCCCTAGGTGGGAAATGAGGAGACCGTAGCAGAACAAGGCCAAGTTCGGTTCTGAAGGTCACACAGCTAATGAGAGGTAGAATCAGGCTCCAGCATCCCTGCTCTTAACACTCTGCACACAGATGTGATGCTGGGTTTAGGTTTATCACAGAGTCTGAAGGTCACACAGCTAATGAGAGGTAGAATCAGGCTCCAGCATCCCTGCTCTTAACACTTTGCACACAGATGTGATGCTGGGTTTAGGTTTATCACAGAGCAAACAAGTACATAAGTTTTAGAATATTACATTTGTAGATTCCTTAATATCCAGCATTTACAGGATATTAAAACCATTCTAAGAGACAATCAGGGCAAAGATGTATTAGCATTTGTAAGCTTGCCAAATCAGAGTGTAAGAGCTTTTATGAAAAGTCTCAGAAATGTGGCTTACAGGGTAATAGTTTATGGTCAACTCCCTTTTGATCTCTCATGTGAAAAATATGTACTTACATATATTGCAGGAAACCTCACCACTTCCTTCCTAAGTGTCGGTCAAAAACACTAATTACTTGACTAATTAGACTGTGAAACTTCCCCTTACAAATGGTAAAAAGGAGCTATTTTCACCCCACAAATTTAGTCGTGACATACCATCAAAAAAAAAGGTATAAATGTTTCAATGGTTTTACTGTAGACAGCATGAACAATTTAAGCAAATCATATAAAAATAAATTAGAAATTAATGGAAATAATCTCTTTTTTCATAAGCAGGGAAAACAACCCAGTTCAATGGGAGTCAAGAGCTAATGAAGGAGGCTCAACGAGGTGACACGCTTTCTAGGGGACTGGGGGCCAGCTCCAGACGCCTTCTCCATGGACTGGGATGTCACAAATGAATCTGTCAGTCCTAACTTGATGTGTGCTTTTCATCCTGATTTCACGGACTTTCTTTTCGCTTTCCCTGCAGTCTCAGGCTGAGGTAGCACTGCGTCCTGTGTTTTCTTTTAGACATTCCCTATAAGGAAAGTGTATGTCACGTTCCCCCACAAGCCAGAATGACACAATCTCCCTTTAGCTCTGCTTCCACAGTATTTGACTGCCACATCAATGCACTGGCCAGAAGAATCAGTAAGGAATAAAATGGAATCTGACCACTACTGCAGCTCAGGGAAGGGACTGCCTCTTTGACTAGTGTGTGCTCAGGCCTGCATGGAGGAACTGTTGGGCTATTTTTTCTGGCACCCATGCCACAGGTCTGCTGAGAGAAGCTGACACTTCACACATGAAACACTCACCAGCATCGAGGCTACCAGTAGCCGCTGTCCAGCCCATGACGGGTGGGATGGCCCCAACCACAGCTCCGACCCATGTGTTGGCAATGCTGATCCTCTTCAGTGGTGTGTAACAGCAGGTGTACAGGAAAATGTTGAAGACTCCCAGGGCTCCTGTGAGTGGATTCACCCCCCAGGTCAGAAGTGCAACTCCTGGAACAGCACAACAAGTGGCAAAGGACATAGCTAGCAACGGGCTGCAAAAGAGCAGAGAACACCAAGCGATCAGTTCCAGCTCAACTGCCTAGAATCAGAGCTGATGAAGAGCGCACAACCCACCTCTACTGTGAAGCAACCAGAGGCAGTACTGGTGACTTCTTCCTTGTTATGCAGAATTCTCTTAAGGAAACTTAAAAGGAAGGGTTATGTTTGTGGGAGCTCTGTTTGCTCCTCTTGATTTTGCCAGCTGGGAGTGGAGCAGTTAAGAGAGTCGAGGTTGGCGTGTCCTAGATTCTAATTACAGACACTGTCCCTTCCAGGCTGTAGCCATGTGGGCTCCAATCAGCTCTGTAGTGTCGGTCAAAAACACTAATTACTTGACTAATTAGACTGTGAAACTTCCCCTTACAAATGGTAAAAAGGAGCTATTTTCACCCCACAAATTTAGTCGTGACATACCATCAAAAAAAAAGGTATAAATGTTTCAATGGTTTTACTGTAGACAGCATGAACAATTTAAGCAAATCATATAAAAATAAATTAGAAATTAATGGAAATAATCTCTTTTTTCATAAGCAGGGAAAACAACCCAGTTCAATGGGAGTCAAGAGCTAATGAAGGAGGCTCAACGAGGTGACACGCTTTCTAGGGGACTGGGGGCCAGCTCCAGACGCCTTCTCCATGGACTGGGATGTCACAAATGAATCTGTCAGTCCTAACTTGATGTGTGCTTTTCATCCTGATTTCACGGACTTTCTTTTCGCTTTCCCTGCAGTCTCAGGCTGAGGTAGCACTGCGTCCTGTGTTTTCTTTTAGACATTCCCTATAAGGAAAGTGTATGTCACGTTCCCCCACAAGCCAGAATGACACAATCTCCCTTTAGCTCTGCTTCCACAGTATTTGACTGCCACATCAATGCACTGGCCAGAAGAATCAGTAAGGAATAAAATGGAATCTGACCACTACTGCAGCTCAGGGAAGGGACTGCCTCTTTGACTAGTGTGTGCTCAGGCCTGCATGGAGGAACTGTTGGGCTATTTTTTCTGGCACCCATGCCACAGGTCTGCTGAGAGAAGCTGACACTTCACACATGAAACACTCACCAGCATCGAGGCTACCAGTAGCCGCTGTCCAGCCCATGACGGGTGGGATGGCCCCAACCACAGCTCCGACCCATGTGTTGGCAATGCTGATCCTCTTCAGTGGTGTGTAACAGCAGGTGTACAGGAAAATGTTGAAGACTCCCAGGGCTCCTGTGAGTGGATTCACCCCCCAGGTCAGAAGTGCAACTCCTGGAACAGCACAACAAGTGGCAAAGGACATAGCTAGCAACGGGCTGCAAAAGAGCAGAGAACACCAAGCGATCAGTTCCAGCTCAACTGCCTAGAATCAGAGCTGATGAAGAGCGCACAACCCACCTCTACTGTGAAGCAACCAGAGGCAGTACTGGTGACTTCTTCCTTGTTATGCAGAATTCTCTTAAGGAAACTTAAAAGGAAGGGTTATGTTTGTGGGAGCTCTGTTTGCTCCTCTTGATTTTGCCAGCTGGGAGTGGAGCAGTTAAGAGAGTCGAGGTTGGCGTGTCCTAGATTCTAATTACAGACACTGTCCCTTCCAGGCTGTAGCCATGTGGGCTCCAATCAGCTCTGTAGTGTCGGTCAAAAACACTAATTACTTGACTAATTAGACTGTGAAACTTCCCCTTACAAATGGTAAAAAGGAGCTATTTTCACCCCACAAATTTAGTCGTGACATACCATCAAAAAAAAAGGTATAAATGTTTCAATGGTTTTACTGTAGACAGCATGAACAATTTAAGCAAATCATATAAAAATAAATTAGAAATTAATGGAAATAATCTCTTTTTTCATAAGCAGGGAAAACAACCCAGTTCAATGGGAGTCAAGAGCTAATGAAGGAGGCTCAACGAGGTGACACGCTTTCTAGGGGACTGGGGGCCAGCTCCAGACGCCTTCTCCATGGACTGGGATGTCACAAATGAATCTGTCAGTCCTAACTTGATGTGTGCTTTTCATCCTGATTTCACGGACTTTCTTTTCGCTTTCCCTGCAGTCTCAGGCTGAGGTAGCACTGCGTCCTGTGTTTTCTTTTAGACATTCCCTATAAGGAAAGTGTATGTCACGTTCCCCCACAAGCCAGAATGACACAATCTCCCTTTAGCTCTGCTTCCACAGTATTTGACTGCCACATCAATGCACTGGCCAGAAGAATCAGTAAGGAATAAAATGGAATCTGACCACTACTGCAGCTCAGGGAAGGGACTGCCTCTTTGACTAGTGTGTGCTCAGGCCTGCATGGAGGAACTGTTGGGCTATTTTTTCTGGCACCCATGCCACAGGTCTGCTGAGAGAAGCTGACACTTCACACATGAAACACTCACCAGCATCGAGGCTACCAGTAGCCGCTGTCCAGCCCATGACGGGTGGGATGGCCCCAACCACAGCTCCGACCCATGTGTTGGCAATGCTGATCCTCTTCAGTGGTGTGTAACAGCAGGTGTACAGGAAAATGTTGAAGACTCCCAGGGCTCCTGTGAGTGGATTCACCCCCCAGGTCAGAAGTGCAACTCCTGGAACAGCACAACAAGTGGCAAAGGACATAGCTAGCAACGGGCTGCAAAAGAGCAGAGAACACCAAGCGATCAGTTCCAGCTCAACTGCCTAGAATCAGAGCTGATGAAGAGCGCACAACCCACCTCTACTGTGAAGCAACCAGAGGCAGTACTGGTGACTTCTTCCTTGTTATGCAGAATTCTCTTAAGGAAACTTAAAAGGAAGGGTTATGTTTGTGGGAGCTCTGTTTGCTCCTCTTGATTTTGCCAGCTGGGAGTGGAGCAGTTAAGAGAGTCGAGGTTGGCGTGTCCTAGATTCTAATTACAGACACTGTCCCTTCCAGGCTGTAGCCATGTGGGCTCCAATCAGCTCTGTAGTGTCGGTCAAAAACACTAATTACTTGACTAATTAGACTGTGAAACTTCCCCTTACAAATGGTAAAAAGGAGCTATTTTCACCCCACAAATTTAGTCGTGACATACCATCAAAAAAAAAGGTATAAATGTTTCAATGGTTTTACTGTAGACAGCATGAACAATTTAAGCAAATCATATAAAAATAAATTAGAAATTAATGGAAATAATCTCTTTTTTCATAAGCAGGGAAAACAACCCAGTTCAATGGGAGTCAAGAGCTAATGAAGGAGGCTCAACGAGGTGACACGCTTTCTAGGGGACTGGGGGCCAGCTCCAGACGCCTTCTCCATGGACTGGGATGTCACAAATGAATCTGTCAGTCCTAACTTGATGTGTGCTTTTCATCCTGATTTCACGGACTTTCTTTTCGCTTTCCCTGCAGTCTCAGGCTGAGGTAGCACTGCGTCCTGTGTTTTCTTTTAGACATTCCCTATAAGGAAAGTGTATGTCACGTTCCCCCACAAGCCAGAATGACACAATCTCCCTTTAGCTCTGCTTCCACAGTATTTGACTGCCACATCAATGCACTGGCCAGAAGAATCAGTAAGGAATAAAATGGAATCTGACCACTACTGCAGCTCAGGGAAGGGACTGCCTCTTTGACTAGTGTGTGCTCAGGCCTGCATGGAGGAACTGTTGGGCTATTTTTTCTGGCACCCATGCCACAGGTCTGCTGAGAGAAGCTGACACTTCACACATGAAACACTCACCAGCATCGAGGCTACCAGTAGCCGCTGTCCAGCCCATGACGGGTGGGATGGCCCCAACCACAGCTCCGACCCATGTGTTGGCAATGCTGATCCTCTTCAGTGGTGTGTAACAGCAGGTGTACAGGAAAATGTTGAAGACTCCCAGGGCTCCTGTGAGTGGATTCACCCCCCAGATTATTATTATTATTATTATTATTATTATTATTATTATTATTATTATTATTATTATTATTATTATTATTATTATTATTATTATTATTATTATTATTATTATTATTATTATTATTATTATTATTATTATTATTATTATTATTATTATTATTATTATTATTATTATTATTATTATTATTATTATTATTATTATTATTATTATTATTATTATTATTATTATTATTATTATTATTATTATTATTATTATTATTATTATTATTATTATTATTATTATTATTATTATTATTATTATTATTATTATTATTATTATTATTATTATTATTATTATTATTATTATTATTATTATTATTATTATTATTATTATTATTATTATTATTATTATTATTATTATTATTATTATTATTATTATTATTATTATTATATTCTGGTTTCCTGATGGTAGCTTAACTAAGCATGCTGAACAGGAATCAGGCGGTATGAAATCTAGTTCTTACCTTGATATTAACTAGCTATGTAAAACTGGGCAACTTATTTAGCCTCTCTGGTCCTTAATTTCCTCAACTAAAGTAAGGAGTGTTTTAGGGCTCTTTCGGTGGCAAGAATGACACTCCAGTAAAATTTGCTTAGGCAAAGAGACTCAACAATAAGAACATAGGGAAGGTACGGTTTGTATCCTGTTTAGTTGTGTGATCTTGAACAAATTACTTAAGGTGCTGATCTTAGTTTCTTCATCTGTAAAATGGGAGATACTTCATAGTAACTTAAGAATTAAATGCAACAGTGTAAATAAAGCACTCAGCAGAGTGCTGACTAAATGAGCACATAGTGTTCACTTGCTCATTCACTCATTCATTCATTCATTCATTCATTCAAATTTCTCATTGCCTATACAGTCAGCCACTATGTTGTGTGGCTACACAGCAGTGAACAAAATAAGAAAGTTTAGTCTAGAAAGGAAGACAGGCATTAAACAAGTATTACGAACTCTCAAACTGTAAAATCAGCTACAAGAAAAAGAACAGATGAAATGAGACGGAATTAATTAAAAAGGGAGGACCTATTTAAATGGAGCTGGAGATAGGGGCTAATAAACTTGCAATATATTGTTTCCCCTGATTTATTTTTTCAAATTTACAGACTTAATGAATATTAAACTATTTTTCTTTTTCTTTTTCTTTTTCTTTTTTTTTTTTTGTGGCTGGCTGGTAAGGGGATTTGAACTCTTGACCTTAGTGTTATAATACTTTACAACTATTTTTATTTTCAATTGCAACTTTTTATTAAGAATTTTGTTTTATGCTATCAAATTATGAAAAAGTAAACAAATTGGCACCAGTAAAAACTAGACTGATCACATGCAAAACATTTCTTTCAAATGTTGGTGCTCTTGCACCTCTAACCGTAGCTGTCATGGCCTTCATTAAGAGCAGAGGAATTAACATCTCTGTGAGCGGTTCTTGCTGGTGTGAAATTATATAAAAAAGATCAGAAATGCAGGTGAACAGGATGTGATGACATTGCAAAAAACTTCTAATTTTTAATAACACGAAATAAATGTATGAATAAGGAAAAAANAGTAAGGAATAAAATGGAATCTGACCACTACTGCAGCTCAGGGAAGGGACTGCCTCTTTGACTAGTGTGTGCTCAGGCCTGCATGGAGGAACTGTTGGGCTATTTTTTCTGGCACCCATGCCACAGGTCTGCTGAGAGAAGCTGACACTTCACACATGAAACACTCACCAGCATCGAGGCTACCAGTAGCCGCTGTCCAGCCCATGACGGGTGGGATGGCCCCAACCACAGCTCCGACCCATGTGTTGGCAATGCTGATCCTCTTCAGTGGTGTGTAACAGCAGGTGTACAGGAAAATGTTGAAGACTCCCAGGGCTCCTGTGAGTGGATTCACCCCCCAGGTCAGAAGTGCAACTCCTGGAACAGCACAACAAGTGGCAAAGGACATAGCTAGCAACGGGCTGCAAAAGAGCAGAGAACACCAAGCGATCAGTTCCAGCTCAACTGCCTAGAATCAGAGCTGATGAAGAGCGCACAACCCACCTCTACTGTGAAGCAACCAGAGGCAGTACTGGTGACTTCTTCCTTGTTATGCAGAATTCTCTTAAGGAAACTTAAAAGGAAGGGTTATGTTTGTGGGAGCTCTGTTTGCTCCTCTTGATTTTGCCAGCTGGGAGTGGAGCAGTTAAGAAAGTCGAGGTTGGCGTGTCCTAGATTCTAATTACAGACACTGTCCCTTCCAGGCTGTAGCCATGTGGGCTCCAATCAGCTCTGTAAGAAATTACTCTCTCTTCCTCATCGGGTGAAGTGAGGACTGACAGACTGAGACAATGACGACTTTGCTCAGTGTTGCATTTTACAGTTAGTGCTAAGTAGGGGTCAGTCACGAACACACCACTTAGAACACAATACTGTAAGACCTGGGCAAAAAATAGGATCTTAATTCTGGAAGCAGTTCTACCCATTTATTTCTACCTTATTGTAAAACATCACCTTATTAGCAGTAATGAGTAACTATGGCATGCCTCAGTGAGTGCCACCATTACAATACCTGTAAAAAATTACAGGCTCAGCATGGTACCAGTTCTGTGACAATAGTAAAAACACCAGGAGGTTGTTGTGTAGTGCCAGAGCCATAATTTGGTTTACGGACAGGACATTTTCAAGAGGAGGTTGCGCAATGTTATGCATGTAAATGAAAACAGTCAAATGAAACCCTATAAGGATAATGATCATTATAAGCCTGTTTCTCAAATGTGCCCATTTTTTAAAGCAGACTTCGTATGGAATCTTATTAAAGACTTTGAGAGTCTAGATAAATTGGATATACTAGTTCCTGCTTATATGTATGCTTATTTATTCTTTCTTCAGAAACCTAAGGAGGTTACTCAAGCTTGCTTTCTTTTGCAGAAGTCATAATTCCACTTCCGATTAAAATAAGTTTATATAGTGTTTAGGGACCCTGCTCACTTACAGAGTCCACAACGTGCTCCTTGAGAAGAAAGAGTCACCAGAGTGCAGCTTCTGGTGTGCTCAGTTTTAGCGATGGCCAATCCCCTGGGGGAAATCTTTACCCTAGGAGCACACACATGAGATAACACTTTCCTATTCACAGGGCTGCAGTGTTTTACAGCAGGAGAGAAGCCCCGAGTCTATGACACTGCCCCTCAAGGACAAAGGCTGACTTGTAGAATTATGACCAGTAGAACTCAGCCGGCAGTGGGGTTGGGGAAGCAGGAGAGTCTAGCAGCTGACAATACCAAGTGAAGCCAGGGCAAAAGAATACGAAAGCTAGAAGTGACTTGGAGAATCCTGGCTCCCACTCTTATATGGTGTCCAGCACTGACTCTCTCCTCCCAGGCCATGACCACTCTACCTGGAAGATGGAACCCAACAAAATGGGAGTTTGGATGAAAAAAGAAAACACATAAGGAGCATGCTGCCATCAAGGGGCTTGTGACAGAAGAACCAGGAACTGCAGTGGAGAGACTTCTTAGTGCATGCTCAGCCCTGAGGATGAACTGCCACCCACCTGTGCCTGGGCCACCTCTTCTGAACCCGGTGGTCAATTACTACCCTCAATCTTTTATTTTGCCTTGTCCTTCCATCACTCCCACCCTACAATTCCCATTTCTGCATGTGCTCAATGACGCGCTGTCTCCGTTCCTGCTGGGGACAGCCCTACAATCACACTCACTGGCCCCAGTGCCGGTGCTTGGCTGAACAGTGTGGGTGCTTGGCTGGAGCCAATGTCCATTCTGATTCCATACAGTGACTGTTTTAACTCCTCTCCAGCCTTCTCAAGGCTCCAGCTTCCTTTAGCTCCCAATCCCCTTAACAGACATCCTGCCCTCTTAAACAAGAGCGCCAAATGCTCTCAGATTTACTTCTTTACCTTTCTCCCATTTCAGAAGAGGCTGTCTTCTTCATTTTTAAAGATAAACTGTCCACTTTTGCTCTTATTTAATATCTTCTCTCATCTGTCTTTTATCTTTTATCTGCACTGTCTACTGACTTCCTGCATCCTCAAATAAATTACTTTGTTCATATTTCCACCAAGGTAATAGCCCTTTTGCTTCAACACTCTTCAAAGCCAAACATCCTGATGGAGTAGACTACAAGCATATACTGTTTCTATTTCTTCGATCCTATTTGCTCCTCAGTGCCATTCCTCACCATCTACCCAAACAGAGTTCGCTAAGGTAGTGATGTACATCATGGAACCTGGGACCACCTAGCTTCCCAATACAGCACACAATATAATTTTCCAGATGGAAAGATTACGAAGCCGACTCTGTGCTGCTACATCTCACATATGCCCAGAAAGGAGAATTTAGATGGCTAAAGCTGTACAAATGTTACAACTGTTGTTCTTCTTTCAATAAGGTAGTGTATAAGAACAGATTTTTTTTTCCTATGGGACTCTAAAAAGCTAGCTTTATTCTGAGTGGAAGAAAAAAAATGTAGCTCAAAAACATTTTTATTTTTCCTGAATTGGCTCTTGTGTTAAAAAAAAAAAAAGGCTGTTCACTCCTTCTCCAAGGCCTGTGGAAGCCGGTTAGATTCAAAGGTATTAGTGTTATGAAAAGCCCTTTTAGAAAAGCACACATGAATTTAATTTATTGAGATAGGCAATTTTATGTGGAAGTTTAGTTTCTGACCCTTGTTGGAATCACAGAAAGTCATGAGGCTCAATCTTGGTGTTTAAATCAATGTGTTCAGGGGCATGAATGAAAACTGGACAGGTTGACAAGCCACGCTTAGCACCTTGGTGCCTGAGGGAACCCATCCCCTCCTGGAACAAGGAGCCCTGAATCGGGGGACTTCAGAGCTTTCTCGTGTTATGGGCAAAGGTACTCTAACTACAGGCTGTGTGAAGTTTGTCTCCTGTGATGTTTCATTTTTCCTAAAACATTTATTATAAAAGTAATATGTGTTCAATTCGGATGGATGGGTGGGGAGACGGACAGAAAGGCTGGAGAAGGGTGTGCAGGTGGTGGGAACACAGAGAGGCCAAAGGTGAGCAGCGCAGCAAGATGAAGCAACCTGAGGAAGCTGCACACACCAGGAGCAGAAAGGGCGCTGGCCACACCAAGAGGCTGAGCATTGCCTCTGGGCAAACGCAGAGTCAGTGCCATTTTCTCTGTTTGAAACAGGGAAAGAAAATGATCGTATCTACTTTTTAGAAGAATCACTGCCACCAGGTGAAGGTCAGCAAGTATTTATTTATTCACCTCACCAGAGAAGCTCCCATTAGGCATTTTTGAGGAAAAAAGAGTCGTAAGCATACTGCCACACAATTTTTAGCAAATGCTCAGTTGAAAGAAGAGGCCTTCAGCTGGCCTGTGCCTTTAATCTATCTTCCAGATTTTCCCAAATACTTTGGCAGAGCAGATCAGACCAGCAGAGAGCACGCCTTCCTCTCTCACTGAATGGCACTTTGGTCTAATGACATGAGGGGGGTCATGGTTTGCATTTTTAGCTCTATTATTCTTGGCTCTACTTTGTCTCTCTCCTTAGTTATCTTTTCCTGATTCTTTTTTTTTTTTTTTGGAACTATTTTGTCACAGTTTACCTACCTTTGCAAGTTACCTGAAGCCTTGTTTGAAATAAGGCAGGGTAAAAAAGTGAAATAAAAAAGGGGTAACTACAAGATTTTGGTTAAAATCTTTGTATATAATGAAAATACATCAGTAAAAGAAGTGAAGGACTCTTTTTGAAACTGTAAGTAGGAAGAAGACAAACAATAATAATGGTTCTGGGATAAATAGAAAATATATCAAGTGGTATCTGGTTATTTTTTAAAGTTTGATTTACCACAAAATCTTTAAATATTGTGGTCATACTAAAGTTTTTTTAAGTTTAGCTCTTTTAATCAAGAGATCTATTTTTGAGATAGAAAAAGGTTAGAAAAGAGTGTTCACTCCTCACCTCAGTTAAACACAACTATGATTTTCTGCCTTAGTGCTCATAAAATGTGGTCAGAGCTAAATGTCAGGGCTGGCCGGCTAGTTGGTTAGAGTGCAGTATTGATAACACCAAAGTAAAGGGTTCAAATGCCCTTATAGGCCAGTCCCACCGGCCCCCCGCCAAAAGGAGTGAAATCTCTAAGAACTAAAAGGCAATTTTGTCAAGGACTGATTTCTTGTTATTTTAGGTCAATTACTCCATATAGTCTTTCTCCTAATCATACCATTCAGACTTTGATCAAAAAACCCATCTGCTCTTCTCATTCCTAGATGGGTTTTAGAAAATACCCCGTACCTGGAGACACATCCACTGACAGGCATACACATGGAGTTATTTCTCCTTTTATTATTTACTCATTAAAAAAAATTTTTTTTTATTAGTCTTCTTGCTCCTTTTATCCTTTAAATTCCATAGAAGTTCACTTCCATTTCAAGTGCTACTCTAACACCTGGTTTCTAGAGACAAGACAAGGAGTATAAAGGTCTCTTTGGGATTCCCTGTACTTAGAGTCACCTTAGGGGAGGGGGCCTAGCTGGAACTTCTGGGTAGATCCTCTGCACCAGGGTTCTTTCTAAGTTTGGTTCCTGTACCAGCAGCAGCAACATCACCTGGGAACTTGTTAGGAATTCAGGTGATCTGGAGACCTGCTTAAGTTTGAGAACCACTGCTATATCATTACCAATGTGATGCTGGTCCCCATCTGGCCACACCACAAATGCTGAGCCTGCATGAACCACTCCAGCCCAGCAATGACTATGGCTGGCTTGTGTAGGTCGCCCACTTTCAGCTGTCTTGATATGTCTCCTGACATGTTCCAGGGGAAAGAGCACAGGACTGTGAACTAGCTCTGTTATCAACTAACAGAGAAACTGTGGGTATAACCCTTGACCTCTCTGTACTTACCTTGATTTAATTTAGTCACAGAGCTACAGGTGTTTTGATCATTCAAAGTACCTTAAGGGCAAGATGAAGCAGATGTGGGAAAGGTCTTGGTAACTGTTGATTGTGGGCAAAGGGCATATGGGGATTCATTGTACCATCTCTACTACTGCATCTGTTGAAACATTTTCATAACAAAAATATTCTTTAAAATGCTTTAATATTCATTATTATTATTATTATTATTATTATTATTATTATTATATTCTGGTTTCCTGATGGTAGCTTAACTAAGCATGCTGAACAGGAATCAGGCGGTATGAAATCTAGTTCTTACCTTGATATTAACTAGCTATGTAAAACTGGGCAACTTATTTAGCCTCTCTGGTCCTTAATTTCCTCAACTAAAGTAAGGAGTGTTTTAGGGCTCTTTCGGTGGCAAGAATGACACTCCAGTAAAATTTGCTTAGGCAAAGAGACTCAACAATAAGAACATAGGGAAGGTACGGTTTGTATCCTGTTTAGTTGTGTGATCTTGAACAAATTACTTAAGGTGCTGATCTTAGTTTCTTCATCTGTAAAATGGGAGATACTTCATAGTAACTTAAGAATTAAATGCAACAGTGTAAATAAAGCACTCAGCAGAGTGCTGACTAAATGAGCACATAGTGTTCACTTGCTCATTCACTCATTCATTCATTCATTCATTCATTCAAATTTCTCATTGCCTATACAGTCAGCCACTATGTTGTGTGGCTACACAGCAGTGAACAAAATAAGAAAGTTTAGTCTAGAAAGGAAGACAGGCATTAAACAAGTATTACGAACTCTCAAACTGTAAAATCAGCTACAAGAAAAAGAACAGATGAAATGAGACGGAATTAATTAAAAAGGGAGGACCTATTTAAATGGAGCTGGAGATAGGGGCTAATAAACTTGCAATATATTGTTTCCCCTGATTTATTTTTTCAAATTTACAGACTTAATGAATATTAAACTATTTTTCTTTTTCTTTTTCTTTTTCTTTTTTTTTTTTTGTGGCTGGCTGGTAAGGGGATTTGAACTCTTGACCTTAGTGTTATAATACTTTACAACTATTTTTATTTTCAATTGCAACTTTTTATTAAGAATTTTGTTTTATGCTATCAAATTATGAAAAAGTAAACAAATTGGCACCAGTAAAAACTAGACTGATCACATGCAAAACATTTCTTTCAAATGTTGGTGCTCTTGCACCTCTAACCGTAGCTGTCATGGCCTTCATTAAGAGCAGAGGAATTAACATCTCTGTGAGCGGTTCTTGCTGGTGTGAAATTATATAAAAAAGATCAGAAATGCAGGTGAACAGGATGTGATGACATTGCAAAAAACTTCTAATTTTTAATAACACGAAATAAATGTATGAATAAGGAAAAAANAAAAAAGCACTATTTGACAGGGATTGGGCAGAAAAGGAAACTGATTTTCTTGAACCAAAAAACTTCTTTTATATTCATTCATTCATTCATGCAAATAGATTCATGGTTCATACTGAAGGTTAAATAATGATTTATATGAAAACTCATACAGAACTGAATTGCAATTTAAATTGAGGTATCTTTCTAGTGAGCATCATTGCCTGGGATCTTTCCACTTCTGCCTTTTCTACCCAAGGCTACTGTAGAAAAGAAACTAATAGACTAAGGGGGAGGGGAGAATTTGTCAACACATTTCTATACATTATTTTTTCCTCCTTTAAAATGTAACATTGCTTGGTTTAATAAATACCAGTTCTTACATAGCTCTCTCAAAGTAGTCTTCTATAAAAATTAGGAACAAATAAGAGAAATACAAGCTTTCATTTGATGCCTGTTTTTTGCACTTAATAAATGGAATTTGAATACCTGACTTTTTAATAACTTTTTGGAGAAATGTGGTCTTTCTGTTTAGGTAATGTGTTGGGAGGTCTATGAATTGTTATATTAAATCAAGAAAGCTTTATATTTTGAAGAAGTCTGCAGGTAATTGGTTTATACAAAAATTAATCCCATACTTGGTCATTTTTCAAGAATAAGTGATTTTTAAATTACAAAATAAAATCTCCTTTCTTCAAAAACAAAAGAACAAAAACCTTAATCAAACCAAGCCAATTTAACTTTAATTTCCTGCATAAATCCCACATTTGAGCTTTGAAATGAATTTTTGGAGAAAGTCTCTACAGATAACTATTTTGAAAATGTCTCTCCAGAATCTTATTTAAGAGTTTCCTATTTCTGAACATGTTTCCAGTTACAGATACTATAAGGTAGCAGAGGACTGA